>NC_059269.1:9578628-9656128 GCF_017591435.1 Portunus trituberculatus | reverse complement strand
AGAGGCAAAACCTGCTGTAGTGAGGGGAGGAGAGCCGGAGAGACGCGGTACAGACACACACCAGCTGGGGAACACGTCTAAACCACCCAGAGGAAGGACAAAAGCCTTAAAAAAGAACAGAAAAAACAAGAAAACGGAAAGAGAGAGAGAGAGAGAGAGAGAGAGAGAGAGAGAGAGAGAAAGAAAGAGTCGCAAAGTAACCGGTCAACAAAGCTCTCAACATCTTCAAGAGCATTATTAGGGTCAGGTCTTGGTTGTTCTTTCAGGGTCCGCGAGAAAGGAGTTGGTAGTGTTTTGTTTTGCACTTCTGCCTCTGTCTCTCTCTCTCTCTCTCTCTCTCTCTCTCTCTCTTGCTTTCATTTCTGTGTGCTTCCTCTGTACCGCCTGGACGTGGTCGCTGTGAGTCCTCATGTTCAGCAGTATTTAGTTCCCTTCCTGAACGTCACAAAACCCCGCTAACTCATTCCCTTCACAGCTCCCGCGAAGTCAGTAAGTAAGGAAGGAAGGGATGGAGAAAGGCTACGCTGGGAAAAGATTACCCACATAGACACCAAAGAAGGGACGCAAACACTTGAGTTACACTTCACTTCAGCATACAAAGTCAGAAAGGAAAGAATTAGTGCAATCCATTATTTTAAGAGTTCAGAGGAAGAAGAAGAAGGAGGAGAAGAGGAGGCAGCGAGGGCTCCTGGTAAGCTCGGGCGGCGGGTGTTGTGGGGAGGGAGAGTCGGGAAGAAAGGGACTGTAATTGAGCAAACATTGGCTTTTGTATACTCCGGACGGCCACAACTCCGGCGTGAATACACCTCGCCACTCCTGGGATGTTTATCACTCTGTTGACTCGCCTTCCACGTCAGGAGGCGTCTGGGTTAATAGGGAAGGTTTCTTCGCCCTGCCTCAGCCTCGCGCCGCCCAACACACTCCCGCCTTGTTTTATAATTTGAAGTAGTTCCCTGTGACACACACACACACACACACACACACACACACACACACACACACACACAAGGAAGCATAAGTCCCTAAGCTGCTCCGCTAGTGTTAGATATCCTTTCCTTGGAGCACAGATGGTGTTTACAGAGTCCATCCACAACACGAGGCAGCTTCCTATCATGCATCACATCAGAGGTTCATTTGTTAGTCAGGGAACAAGGGGAAAAGACATAAGGACGCTCTGCCTACTGTGTGGAGAGGCACGGTTGGTTATACAAAATATTCGACCACCAAGGAGCGACCATTTCAAGTTTTTCGCCAGAAATGTGTTTATTCTATGCATTATTTACTTAGTCTGATTCTTATCACATTTCCTTTTTGTTTTTGTTTGAAGTACCTTGTTTGCTTCAAGGTAAAGGGCGTAATTTTTGTCACCATACAGCACGTGGCGGTGTTTGCGCTGGTTCAGTGCAAGAGGCACGGCAAGAGGCCGTGGATGGCAAGGTGTGGCGAGGGGAACACCTATGTAGCTAACTGCACATGGGGACGAACCCGTGAATGTTACCGCTGTCTTGGTGTCAACAAAGTGACGAAGGTTGGAAAAAGAAAGAAGGCAGCATCTTTAAAGGACGCTAGGAGAGAAAAGGCTTTATCTGGTGAGAAGGCACGTGGCGCCGCGGTTACCGTACTGAGCGACCCAAGAAACTGGGTCAGGACTGAGACACCATTTGCGCTACCGCAGGCGACTCATGGAGACACGTGAGGCGACAATGTGGGGAGGCTGTACTGTACGTACTGTACTTTACCTGTAGCTCTTGTCCGCCTGTCAGTGAATGGCCCAACCACGCAGGTCCCATACACACACTTTGCTTGTGAGTTGTAATGATACGTCAGTAATTCATGTGTTTGATACCAGCTGTTATTAAAATCATTCTCACCAAAAGAAGACATTCCCTGCGTGGCTGTCAGCGTTACAACACGAGACGCTCATGACGATGAACCTCTACAATGCAGGACAAGATACCACCAGAGCCTCGGAAACGTTCATCTGTCTTTAAGATGCAGATGGCTTTCCAATAAGGTCATACACAGATATTTACAGGTTTATTTTGTCAAATAAACGTAGTTTTTCCTGAGTATGTGATTGAGAGCCGAAATGATGGGTTGTCGGCGGTGGAGGCGAGTGGAAGCGGAAGGGAGGGCCGCCCGGAGTTGGGGGATAAAGAGAGAGGAGATTGGACTGGCAGATGGCGTCATAACATTATGGAGCCTCAAGAGCAGACGACTTTCACTCCACCTCCTACTCCTGCTCCATTTTCTTTCCTCCTCAACATCGTTTAGCCCTTCTTATTGACAATTTGTACGCCATTAATAACGACTGCAGGATTTCCTCATTTACTCGTGAAACACACACACACACACACACACACACACACACACACACACACACACAAAGTACGTCAACAAAAATTCCTTGACAAGCCGACATTGCCAGTCAGAGAGAGTGCATGCGTTAATTAACCCATTCATTACCATGGCGCGTTTTCATAATCATCCTGCTTACTATTTAGCGATTTTATACAGCTTCAGAAACTTATGTGAGGATTAAAATAGTTAAAACTCTGGCCATTAGCCTTCTGACCTGCATAGACCGTTCCTGATATCAATAAAATCATCTAATCATACCTAAAACTCATGATAAAAATGCGTCCCATTATTGAAGGAGTTAAGGGTGCAGCGCATAAACTTCTGCTATCGTAAGGCTCCTTGGTTTGTTCAGAGGAGAGTAGTTTCAACGGGACAACATTAAGCCTCGTCTGGGCGGCGCGCGCATTGGGAGGGAGGAGCTGAGTGTCAGATAGACTGAGCGACAATATATCGGTCACACAACACCACATTCAAGGCCAAGAATACCACTGTTATTTTGATACGAGACCAAAGTAGTAGTCGCCGAGATCGATCGCTACCCTTAGTGAGTGGATGGAAAGGTCAACGCATCATTATTTCATTGACCCTCCTGAGTGACCTTTGCCTGACCAATTCCCTTACTTCCCTCAGCTCCCACCCGAAAGGTCACTACTCACCGTCCAATCCCATTCTTAAGAGTACCCGAGCCTTCCATGACCTCCCAATATCTGACACAAAAGGTCGTATTCAAAAGCACTTCAGTCTCTCACTACGACTGTTTTCCAAGGTCACCGAGTTGACTGGTCGGGTTCTGAGGAGTATTTTTTAATAAAGCTGAAATCACGTTAATTTGTCACTCTATCCATTAAAACACCTTGAAAAAAACCTGTCTACCTTTAACTAGAACCTTTTGAAATAGTGTTAGTGCGTTGATGAAGTATTTTAGAACAGGAACCAATGACTCACTTTGATTTCTACTCAGTACTCGTTGGCTTCCATTACATCAGCGCCTTGTTTTCTCGTTCTTATCTATCGGCAGCTCAAATTATTGTTATTATGAGATGATGCGTTCTGTGCTGATAAATAATGTTCTTTACCTCAAGTTCTCTCCATTTCTGTGTTGACTGTCTAAAGAAAATAGGAATAGAGATAACAAAGGCATATTTAATAATTTTCAGAGAGAGAGAGAGAGAGAGAGAGAGAGAGAGAGAGAGAGAGAGAGAGAGAGAGAGAGAGAGAGAGAGAGAGAGAGAGAGAGAGAGAGAGAGAGAGAGAGAGAGAAGTATGGAGAGACATTCACTCTAAGTAAATCTAGAAACTACAAGTATAAAATTACTATTAAATAATGCAATAGAGATCACAATTCTAACAATATCAAAGACGTGTTGTGTGTGGATAAATAAGGCTTGACCTGAGATGCTAGTCTTCCATTGGGTGTTTACGTGACGTGACATTCATGAACAAAGACGTGGCGCTATACATGACTGTCGCCGCGCCCAACCTTTGCTCTACACTCATTGACAAACAAACAAGAAGAACGGTACACATCTCTTGGTTTCCTTTCGTTCCTTAAATCTAAATCTTTCCTATTCATAATCCATTGGAGAAGAATCACCTCTACTAACTGTTACGTAACTGTTATAACTTACGACACGTCTCGTCATGGCTGTTTGAAGATATGAGCCTCTAAGGAGCAATTAACGTATTTTTACCTTGAGTTTTGGATGTGATTAGACGATTTTATTTACATTAGGAAGGGTCTTCATTATTTTAATCCCCAACATAAGTTTCTGAAACTGGAAAAACGCCAAGTAGTAAGTAGAATAAATATGAAAATATGTCCTGGCACTGAAGGGGTTAAAGAAAATAGACCTCTCTAAGAAAACGCCGCACTTCAGATAAATGTACGTAAATATTTTGGGCATTCACTAATCTCCATGACCATTAATTAATCATTCAAGGTGCTATCCTAGACAAAGAGAATGACATGAAGGAAAGCATGGGCAATTAACAAGACTAATGCATTATGAATTACCATGCGGGTATTTTTAGCGTCTACCAACGAGGGGACACTACTTACACATTCATAGCACTAACCTGGGATGATGAGGGACGGTACATACTAAGCACGATACAATCTAGCATGATTATATTACAGGTATTTACGCTACACAGTGCTTTCTTCTTCCTCTCACCCCTATTCTGTCCAATTCTCTAATGTAGGAGTTAATCAGTAATCTCAATCATTCATACCTTTGTCTGGTAAACTTTGAAACTCCCTGCCTGATTCTGTATTTCAATCTTCCTATGATTTGACTTTTTTTTAAGAGGGAGATTTCAAGACATTTGAACCAGACTTTTAGCTAACTCTATTACTCTATAAGGGAACTGGCAATCAAGTGGGCCTTTTTTATATTTTCTGTTGCCTTTGGTCGGTTTTCCCTCTTGCAAAAAAAAGAATAAATAAATAAATAGAAATTCTACCTCAACCATGGAACAAGTGGAGCATTCATGACAATGAATAAGGAAGACTATAGCGTGCTGGAGGGTGTATACTGAATACCTTATAGCCACTAAACTTGTTCTATTTTTACCCTCGCGTTCACCATGTTTCTTAGAACCCGTTCTGATGTATCATACTGTACTATATAGACTCGTAATCTCAAATACTTCTGCGCTTCACCTCCACTATATCAAAAGGCTTTTCTTTAATATACACGAATTTTTAAGGGCGTTTTTACGGTTCTAGAGGAAGAGTGACAAAATTTCTACATTATTAACAGGAAAAACACTCTTGAAAACCCGGCAATTTATCTCTGTGGCGTTGGAAATAGTCGTGGTAAGACAGCAAAGCGTTTCTGGATACGGACCATACTCGCCTATATGTAACGACAGTTGTAGATAGGAAGGTTCGAATAAAATGTAGCTTTGTTATTGAATGTGGATGATGTACATATTCTGTCACTAAATTTCAGCAGTGACCGCTTCTTGTGTGGTAGACTGTCTACCTGCGTGACTTGGGTGTATCTATATGCAATGAAGCAACACACACATCCATCGCACGTCAGAGAAAGCTGGGATGGTGAAATTCTCAATATGTAATGAAGGAACTCTTACATCTATCGAATGTCTAAGAATTTCCTCCTTTTGTACGCTCTACTGCAAACCGCCTTGCTGAAATGTGGCGTTATTGGTTAAAATCTTCAGTGGTGAGAACTGAAAGTAACACCAGCGTGAAAATGTAAGAATCAAGATTGCAATTGCTTTTCTTTTTCCGGTTGAGCTTCTCCTTGAAAGCTAATGGAACTGAAAGTGTGAAGTTTGTAACGTTCGTAGTGTAACGTGAGGGATCCGCGTGATTGACTGAGTAATTATTGATGAACCAGCTGATTGAATGATTTACGGCACCTCGATAACAAACCAGCCAAGTAATCAACCAGTAAATCAAATACTTAGCGTACAAACACAATAAAAACACATGCTATTTATTTCTGGTCTAAATGAATTGTAAATGGAGTTTAGCTTTATGAGAAATATCAAAGTGAATCTGTAAGTTATCCACAACGCAGTAAAGATCCGAACGTGCTATTCTACGCTTTATTTCTATTCTTGTTAAGCTGTTCATCAAAGCATCGTCCACTCATGGCTCTGTGGTACTGAGGTGATGTCCTAAACACACCACCGGCTATTTCATGCATTCCTGTGATGGTGCAAGATTTGTACTGACTCACGGTAGATACTTGATGAGATTGGTGGTGTTTTCTCTTCAAGGATTGGCACAAGCTGACAGGTCTGCCCTAATGACCCTTGTGCAGTCGATAAGCATTAATCCTAAGCTTTCCTTTTCCTTTTTGGTGTTTCATGCATTTCTTTCCACAAAACTCTATCTGACATTAGAACAAGCAGACTTTACATTACCTTCTCTTCCTACACCTTTGTCTTTTACTATGAATTCTTGCTTGATAATTCTATTTCTCAAACAATTCACTTGCTAAGTAGGTAATTATTCCCCTGTAAACCCAAGCAGGCAACGGTAAAGAGTCTGTGGTGATTTCTCTTCAAAACTAATAAATCTTCTGCATTTTCTAGCAAGTCCTGCGCATGTTTTCACTCTTCCCCGTCTTCCATTTAGGCTCCGGCAGTCTGTTAATGGTAAGCTCCTGCAAGCATGTTATCTTAGTGTGAATCTTGATGGAACCCTGCCTTTGTCTTTCTCCTTGTGTCAGCGTGTGGCAAGTCTTGACCTGAGCCTGGAGGCGAACGTGGGCGGAGGAATGTGTATATATGTATGTACGTTGTCATTCGGCGTCACCGAGAAGGGAGCGAGGTGAAGGACCGTGTTCTCAGATATTTCAGGTTTTAATGTCTTAGCTCCACTGTTTTTAAGGGTGTGATGGAATTTGCTGATTAATTTTAAGGGTGTTTTCATGATCCCAGTGATAGATTAGCAATGCTTCCACGTCATAGATTAACCCCTTCATTACTGGGACGCATTTTTATCTTGAGTTTTAGGTGATAATAAATTATTCTATTCACATTAGGAAGGGTCTATGGAGGTCAGAAGATTAATGGCCTTTACTATTTCAATAACCACATAAGTTTCTGAAGTCCTATAAAATCACCAAATAGTAAGCAGAATAAATATGAAAACATGTCCTGGTACTGAAGGGGATAAATCAAGTCATAAAAAAAACTTGAGTAATAATCTCTGTAGTCATTGATAATCGTGGTGGTGGGAGAACAAAGCGAGTCAATCTCCTGGTCGTGGTGTGAAGGTGACAGGGATGAAGGGCAGTGCGGGTGAGTGGCGTAAATTTAGTATACGTGATGGTGGTGGCGGTGTGAGGGAACCCGCGCATGTGTTGCACGTTTTCTCCTTGCATGGTAGAATTTGCAGGAATGTTGCGAGGGGAGAGGATAAGGAAGGTGTTGAAAATTACTGTGAACTCGTGAAACTGAACTTTATACGAGTGTTTCAGTGAACTTTCCAGCTATGTCCACCACCACCACCACCACCACCACCAGTACTTTATTCTCTAATACAGATAACTACTCTGAACTTCGGTGACACTTACGTATATTTTTCAAGACGCAAAATTTTCTAATAATTTCAACCTCTTCGGTACCGTTTCCACATTCATTCAGTTTATTATTTGGTGATTATATACACCTCCAGAAACTTATGTGGGAGATTGAAATAGTGACCACTGTGGCTGTTAATCTTCTGACCTTCATAGACCCTTCCTAATGTCAATAAAATGGTCTAATCGTAAAAAAAAGAAAATCTCAAGGTAAAAAATGTGTCCCAGTATAGAAGGGGTTAACAAAATCACCACCAACAACCACCACTAACTTCACCACCACCATCACCATCACCATCACCACATAGCATACCAGCCTCATCACACTGGTAGGCAGATGATTACACACCGTCCATGAATACACTAACATAAATAGATAAATGAATAGATACATAGACTAACAAGACTGACAGACTGACTACCTTCCTTTCTGCTCTCCACCATCAATACTACCACAGCTACAGACCACACCACTCTTTTGTTACCATCACCACTACATCACCATCACCACAACCACCATTGTCACCAAAAGAAAAACACAGGACCAGCCACCACCCCTGCTGCTTCCCTATGATCCCACCCCGTTCACGACAGCAATATCTAAGTCCATATTCAGAAATGTTTTGTTCTCTCACCACGACTATTTTCAAAGGCCACAGAATTGATCAACTGGGTTTTCAAGAGTGTTTCGCCTATCAGTAATGCAAAAGTAGTGTTAATCTCTCACTAGAACAGTAGAAACATCTTTAAAAAACCCGTGTGGCTTCTAGTAAAGTATTCTGAAAGTAGGGAGGTTCTGAGCATAAGTGTCTGTAAGAATATGGCCCATACAAGGAACATCAGCCAGTCATTCCCCACCACGAGGTAAGCTGACACGTACTACATCCTCCAGAAAAGACACATAATAACTGCCTCAGCGAATGATGTGACGAGCTGCCGCCGTCGCCTCGCTGCTTTCCAGAAATAGACTGGAGAATCTACAATAAGGCGCGCTGAATAATTGAAAGCTTGCCTGCCTTGACTCGCATTAAGTCTTACTGCAGACGCTACTTGCATGGGCGGAGTGAGAGGAACGCTTTCTAACTCGCAGGGTTGGACAGAGCGTTGTTGTAGGCGTAAGTGTGTGGCTGGAGAATTAGTTGTGTTGGAGGAGAGGCTGTCGTTAACCCCATTCAGTACCAGGACGCGTTTTTATATTTATTCTGCTTACTATTTGGTGATTTTATGCAGAAACCTGTATGGGGATTAGAATAGTGAAGACTCTGCCTATTCATTTTCTGATCCCCATAGACTCTTCCTTATTTAAATGAAATCGTCTAATCGTACCCCAAAACTCGAGATAAATATACGTTCCAGTACTGAAGGGGGTTAACATTCCATTCAGTGCTGTTCGGTAATATTCTCATATATAATTGTGTCACCTGAGATCATTACTTTGTCTTTATATTTCACTCCACAGCGGCCATTATTAGGAATTAAAAAGGAGCTACGTCCCTATTCAGGTTGCTTCATTCATATCCAAGCCCTAGAATTAAAAGAAATCAATACGTGAAAGATGCAAAGTAGGTAACCGTGAGAGGCTGACACCTGAGTAATTGCAATTGATTGTACAACATTTGCACAACTGGCACACCGATCACTGACACCGTTCCTTCTTTATCATGCGCGTATCGTTATTTCCCCTTTGGATGCATTAAATAGCGTCCCATTAACCCCTTCATTACTGGGTCACTTTTTTACCTTAAGTTTGGGTATGACTAGATTAATTTATTTCCATTAGTTAGCTGTATGGAGAACAGAAAATTAATGGCCTGAGCCTTCACTGTTTTAATCCTAACATAAGATTTTGAAGCTGTGTAAAATCACCAAATAGTAAGCAGAATAGATATGAAAACGCGTCACGGTACTGAAGAGGTTACGGTACCTAATCCTAAAGACAGTTATCCATTGCACACAATAAAAATCCTCAAACCTTGCAACGTGTACGAACCTGAAAACTATTTACATGAACATGCTCGCCTGTGTGGCAAGTGACGACAGGCAGGAGACGAAAAGAACCTACGTAATGAGGTGTGTGTGTGTGTGTGTGTGTGTGTGTGTGTGTGTGTGTGTGTGTGTGTGTGTGTGTGTGTGTGTGGTGTGTGTCAAGCGAACTGAGAGACAAAATGTGAAAGCTCTCGACAAAAATTAGTTGAGCTCTTATATTGCAGGGGAGACCACGTAGTAGTGACATTTTTCTTTCAACTAATAGTGACGAGTGAAAAAATGGTGTGAATGTAAACAGAACGTGAGAAACTAAATACTGATGACAATAGAAAGAACACAAGATGATTGAGTGTGCAAACTTATAGTAACAATTACACAGTTACCCGGAATAGACACATGAATAATCAACACATCTATTTCTTCGACCTTCTCGTTAATGTCAGCACGTCAGAAAACTGCAGGTGTCTGACTGAATTCCCTAACTACTTCCTGCCTATACTTCCTGCGTCATATTTAAGTCAGTCTGGGTTCACCACACGCTTCCGTTTCCTTCGGCTTCCTGCGTCGCATTAACCCCTTCAGTACTGCAACAATTTTTTACCTTGAGTTTTGTGTATGATTAGACTATTTTATTTACATTAGGAAGGGTCTATGGAAGTCAAAAGATTACTGGACAGAGTCTTTACTGTTCTAACCACAACATATGTTTCTGAAGCAGTTTAAAAGCATCAAGTAGTAAGCAGAATGAATATAAAAACTCTTCTTTGTACTGAAAAGGATAAATTAGTCTCGGTTCATCACCTGCTCTCCTTTCCTTGCTTCTTGACTCGCATTAACCTCTTCAGTACTGGAAGTCATTTTTACCTTGATTTTTGGGTACGATTAGACGATTTTAGTTGCATTAGTAAGGGTCTATGGATGTCAAAAGAATACTGGCTAGAGTTCTCACTATCTTATTCCTCTCATAAATTTCTGAAGCAGTATAAAAACATCAAATATTAAGCAGAACGAATATGAAAACGCGTCCTGTTGCTGAAGGAATTAAGTTAGTCTGAGTTAACGCGCTTTCCTTTCCGTGCTTCCTGTCTCACATTGATCTTTCGTTTTCTATCAAATCAACTGCGTAGAATTTTAAGCCACTGTGGAAAAGATAACTTGTTTCAACCTCTTGGAAATAAAAATCAGAAACAATACAAAAAAATAAAAGTATTCGTCTGGTTTTCCATCAACTACAACAGCACACACACACACACACACACACACACACACACACACACACACACACACACACACAGAACCATAATTACATAAACTAAGCAACATAAATCAACAAATATGAACAAAAATAGACTTTGTTTCGTGGGATTAAAAACAACACCTGTAACGTGACACCTGGCGAAACACAGCCATGATTAATTCTTTCTGTTAAAACGACGAAAATATTCCACGTTTTACTGGAAATTCAAGTTACTGGCGAGTCCGTATTTTACGAAATAGAGGTTCATATTCTGAAACACTTCTGTACTTCATCTCCTCTATTTCAAAAGGCTTTATTTGAATTTACACGAGTTTTTTTTTTAAGGTGTTTTTAACGTTTCTAGAGGCAGATTGACAAAATTTCTACATTATCAACTGGAGAAACACTCATGAAAACTCCACTAATCATACTGAGAGTTTTTTGGGAACGCGGCTTCTCTTACTGGTCTGGAATCATTCGTTTAGGGAGGCGGTGGCGTAGTGGATAAGGTGGTGAGCGTGGGTTCGGCCAGACGTCCACGCGAAGGTTTGAATCCCACCACATACTGCTTTGAAGATATGCCATTTGTCGAGTGGTTAAAGTTACCTATATGTCACCATGATACCCAGGTTCTAGATGGTTACACCAAAGATGCGCTTGGGTGGTGATATGGGCCCTAATATGGGTACCACTATAAATAAAATTGCCTGGGCCACTAATGCGCGGAAGCTGAACAGCGTTTCCTACATTCTCTTCAAGTGTGCCTACAAGCGCTATAGGCCAAAACATAAAAAAAAATCCCTTTGGTCTTGGAAAGCAGTCGTGGTGAGAGAGTAAAGTGCTTCTGAATACGGACCTAAAATATTGCACAAAAGAATATATACGGATGCCTGTATTTTTTTTTGCTTGTGCCTCTCTTACTGTCTGTCTGTCTGTCTCTCTCTCTATGGCAAGTTAAGCTAGGTTAGGTTTGTGGCAGTGTTGCATCGTCTGCTATCCTCTACCGCTCTTTTCGTGGCTGTTGTTCCTTTGATGTTGTATAAAATGCGCTCCCCTTCTTCCTGCCCTCGCCCACTTGACAAGCCTTTCTACTCGCTCCCATCATTATCCTGCCTACCTTATTAATGCAGGAGTTAAGCAGTATATTCATCCCTTCATCTCTTTCACGGGGCAAACATAGGGACTCTCCGCTCCGCCTTGTACTGTTTCTCTTCTCTTCCTACCGCTTAAGCTACTTTAATACTTGAATACTGAGAGGTTTTTGGGAACGCGGCTTTTCTTACAGTTCTGGAATCGTTCGTTTAACCTTTTCAGTTCAATGACGCGTTTCCACATTCATTTTGCTTACTATTTAGTGATTTTACACAGCTTCAGATACTTGTTTGGGGATTAAAATTGTGAAGAGTGTGGGCATTAATCTTCTGATCTCCATAGACCCTTTCTAATGTCAATAAAGTGGTTTAATCATGCCCAAAACTCAAAATAGAAATGTATCTCAGTATTGAAGGGGTTTATATGAACTACGCTACGAAATATCAGGTTCTTATTCTGTTTTCCAGTGAACAGAGAGTGAAAATTTGCATACAGAGAAATTATGTTACAGGAAACGCTAATTTAGTGCAGGATATCATAAGATCGTTTTCCTTCATATATTTGCTGTGGTGGGCAATAAAGCAGCCAGAACATGAGGAAAAGTCATGAGCAGGGACGGGCAGCTGGTCTAGTAAGTTGTGTAATCGTGAGTAGACGAGGTTTATGCACCAAATGGGAGTATTGATCGCAATTACCACTGGCTGGGGACTTTCCTGTGTTGTTCCGGGAGTAGTGAAGTGGCTAGGGAGGCGGCACCGAGACACTGATGAGCGGCCCCTTTCCCCTGCGTCCACTATCCATACAACACCGCCACCAGTAACCCCAGTAACGCTTTGGCTCGTATTCTCAAACACTTCTGCGCTTCACCTCCACTATTTCAAAAGGCTTTATTTGAGTTTACACGAGTTTATTGCGGTGTTTTTACAGTTCTAGATGCAGGATGACATGATTTCTATATTATTAACTGTAGAAACACTCTTGAAAATCTCGTTAATCATTTCTGTGGTCTTGGAAAATTATTGTGGTGAGAGAGCAAAGCGTTTCTGAATACGGACCTTTGTATTATGCACGGCGCTACAACTCATGCCATGACTCACTGTTTCCCTCCAGCTTGAAATATTTATCTTGCCATTAGGTGAAAAAAAAAAAAAAAACAGCACCAATGACAGAACTACTACTACTACTACTACTACTACTACTACTACTACTACTACTACTACTAACTACTACTACTAACACTACTACTAACACTACTACTACTACCACTACTTATAATGATAATGATACAAGAAACTTCCCAAGTCTCCTTTTCTGCTTTCCATTCCACAATTAGGAACAAGGAAGAGAGACTGAGATTATTCCGCCAGCCTCAAGTCATCTCAGTGGAATTATGTCGAGGAAAGATCGAGATGAAGTGCGACTTGTGGTAAACAACCTGAGAGAGAAACCCTTGACTCCCTCTCTCTCTCTCTCTCTTACCCTCTCTCTGTCTCTCACTCTTTGATATGTCCTCAGTGTCAACGCTACAGTAACACCACAAACCAACCAGCAATATCGTCAACAAGCCGTCAATCTCTCATGCCTTACTCTACCGTACACTTCCACTTGTCCTCCCTTCTACCCGCCTGTTTGCTTTCTTTGTTCAGGAATAACCAAGCCTATGACGTGCCCGACCTTTCCCTCCTTCCCTGGTTGCTGGCATTTATGCATAAAGAATCATCCTCTTCCCCGTACCATCCTACCTACCTGGTATCGCGAGGGGACCACAAACTATACAGCTACGCCTCCCCCTCACCGCTGCCGGCCGTCCTTCACGTCAGTCACAGCGACACCAACACTATCACAACCACTGCTACCTCCCCTCCCCGTCTCACAAACCCCCAGATCCCCAGTAGAGAAGGTTAGCGCTCCTAAAAATATCTGTAGCCATCTCTCAGTTTATGCACACGAAACTCACAAGTGTGTATCAGCGCCTGCGTCTCTACTAATGCCATTGTGATTGTTGCTTCTACTCGTACTTCTGCTGTTAGTCCTCCTCCTCCTCCTTTTCCTCCTTGTCCTCTTCCTTGTCATTCTTTGCCAATTGGTTAGATGAGGATTAAGTTTTCTAGCAGTTTTACTAGAAGGGTGTTTGCTATCTGGCTTAAATATATGATCTGGTATACTCCTTCTCATCCTTTTCTTTTATATCATCTTCAACATGTCCATCTATTTCTTCTTTATGTACAGTGTGTTCCAGTGTTCCGGCAGACAAACGACCCTTGTAGCTTAGTTCGTGGTGCAGCTACAGGCGGGGCTTCCTCCTATAGAACTCCTTCGGGGATAAGCAGGTCAGATAATACAGGATATGTCTTGAATCATAAAAATCACACAAATGTCAACTGCCCGCACCTTTCCTTTATTGACAGCAAACATTATGGATATACATTTTCCATCGATGCGTCGTTCTTGCCCTATACGAGAGTGTGTTGGACATTGTTGGATATTTATAAGACAAGTGCCTGTCTTTCTGTCTGCTTGTCTGCCTGCCGGGTACCGCTGTCCATATTGTCGCTGCAGGCTGTACCGAACTTCTGAGACATCTATCTGGTTCTCCTGCTGTTCTTTGACAGCGACTTACGACCAAAGTTAAAGAAAATAACAAAAGAAAATCTATCACTCAACTTTTATCTATCAACTTGTCTAACTATCTATCTATCTATCTACCTATCTACCTATCTATTTATCTACCTATCTATCTATCTATCTATCTATGTATCTGTCTATGTATATATGTATGTATCTCTCTCTCTCTCTCTCTCTCTCTCTCTCTCTCTCTCTCTCTCTCTCTCTCTCTCTCTCTCTCTCTCTCTCTCTCTCTCTCTCTCTCTCTCTCTCTCTCTCTCTCTCTCTCTCTATCTATCTATCTATCTATCTATCTATCTATCTATCTATCTTTCTATCCATGTATCTAAAAAGGCACGAAAAGTAAATAGCTAGATAGATATATCAACACATACAAACTCAAACTGGTTAGCTGGTACAATGCTCTCACAGAAACCAAAGAATGGAGTGCGCGGCGTGACCAAAGGATACAATGAGAGGGAAGAATGAAAAGCGGCGAGCCAGGAAAATTAGTCACATTAGAGACATGCAAATGAGTAAAGTCGACGGGGAAAAAAAAAAAAAAACCGTGAAATGAGAGCCAAAGCTAAACAGGATAAGAAGAGGAAATAGAACCCGCGGGATGAAAGACCCGGGAAGAGGATAATGGGTGGGTAAAAAAAACACGCAGAATGAAAGGTTTAGTAATGCGAGGAATGGGAAAATGTACTGCTGTGTTTGTATTCTGAAACACTTCCGCTCTGCCTCTTCACTATTTTCAAAGGGCTCTATTTGAAGTGACGCAGGTTTTTTAAGGATGTTTCTGTGATTCTAGTGACACGTTAACAAGTTTTCTGCATTATCAACAGGACAAATACTCTTTAAAACTCGACTAATCGTGTCTGTACACCCTTAAATACTTCAACTAGAGCCCTTTGAAAATAGTGAAGGTGTGGCGCGAAAGTGTTCCAGAATATGGGCCTTTGTTTGCATCTTCTTCTTCTGCCTCGTGCTTTACACACTCAAGAAAAATAGTTGACTATATGAAGGACCGTTGCCTCGTTGTTCATGTATTCTATCCCACATTATAGCGGAAAACTTTTAGAATGCCTCTTTGATGAGCGAACACAAAAGACGCATTCCAAGTTCGTGTTTTTACTGAGTGACTTCTCTTTACAATGTTACACAAAAAGTTGCGTCTACTCCAAAGTGGCTCGGAGTTGACTGTCCTTACACACGGTTCTTCCCTCCTTGCCTTCCTATTCCTTTTTCTTTGATTTCATTTATACAATTTACCTCTGATTGTTGTTAACTCCAGAGTGTAATTACGGTGTGTCTATTTGTTCTATATTCTTTAGCTTGTTTCGTTTATTTCTAGTGTGACTTAAATACTTTCTCTACTGCTTGATAAAATAGGAGATGAAATGTGTGAAGGAATTAATACCTGGTTGGTTGGTGCCGCCAGGTGCACGACCTTCATTAGCTACGTTTTGTTTACCAGCACGTGCCGGCAACATTCCAATCTATTTTTCTGGAATCCGAAGTACATTCCAGGAGAGTGTGACATTGAAACATACGCTGGTTTCATTCCTCTTTCTTCCTTGAACCTTCCTGTTTCAAGTTTGAACGCATGATTTCTTACTCTATCCTGATTATACTGACACCGAAAATTCTGCTCACGCCATATCCCTTTTACCACTTAACCCCTTTCAGTACCATGACACGTTTTCCTATTCATTCTGTTTACTATTTAGTGATTTTATACAGCTTCAGAAACTTATGTGTGGAATTAAAATAGTGAAGACTATGGCCATGAAACTTCTGATCTCCATAGACCCTTCGTAATGTAAATAAAACCGTCTAATCATACATAAAACTCATGGTAAAGATGTGTCACAGTACTGAAGGGGTTTAATTACTTCTATCACGTCCCCTCTTAATCTATCAGGTCGACAAAGTGACAAACTGACCTCGATTATCTCAACTACTAGCACTGGGTCTTCGAGGAGCTAACTACCTGAATACACTACACAACTACACAGCTGACGTAACTACTAGTGGCGGTCTGAGGGTGACTCTTGTGCAGGATGATTGTAAAGGGGATCAGGATGGATGGGAGGATGGAGTGATGGGAAAGCAATAACGATAAGGGTCTTGCCGATAAGATAGCGCTCCCTCCACGTGTTTAATTGGTTACTAGGGGGACGTAGCCTGGTAAAGGGGGATGGGGAGAAAATAGACGTGAATTTATAAAGAGTTAATCATGATATCAAAAGGTTACTTGCTGGTTATATTTGTAAAGGATATTTTGAGGCGTTCCGTAGTAGTCAAATGAAATATTCAATCATAAAATTGAATGTATATCTTTTGAACTGTTCTGTCAAAGTGAAATGAGTGAATTAAATATGCAGTCAAAATATAATCAGATAAACTGTGACACTTTTTTCCTCATAGATAAAGAGTCTCGGTCAGAAGTCAAGTAACCTGCCGCATCCATTCCTTTCACTGTAAATGATTTCCTCTGAAGAAACTGTGAGGCGAAACTAGTCAAGCAATAAAGTACTCATCCATAGACGTGTATCCCTTCCCCCCCTTCCCACGTTCCTTTCACAGCCTTGTTTTCCCTCAGTATCAAGTCATTTCATCTACAATCTCCCCACAGAGCTCTTAATACTCTCACTGCCATTTGATACACCTCCCCTTAATTGGCGATCATTCTGAGACATCTTTACTTGTTCTACAGCCACATTGTATTCTTAAACTAGGAAGACATTGCAAAACATATTAAATTTTCATCACTAACTCAGTTGTTAATGCTTATAAAGACTTCATGGATTGCTTCTGATGCTTTTAATTGTTTCGTGTCGCAGTGAAAAGGTTAAAATTCAAGTAGGAAGTAAAAGAGAACAGTGTTTGGAATCCTTTGATTATGATCCCGACTGTATCACGAGTGCATTTTTTTTCATGTTAGAGTGAAAAACTGGCCAAGGGCAACATAGAACTGAATAAAAGGCCCACTTAGTTGTTAGTCCTCTTGTAGAGTTAAGCAGAATGAAATGATAAATGTCTTAAAACCTTCCTCTTAAAGTCATTGGAAGTTGGAAATACAGAAGCAGGTAGGGAGTGCCAGAGTTTACCAGAGAAAGACATGACCTGAAGGCAAGGCAGGCAAAAGGAACATCATTGCCACGTGTAAGTCTCGCTGTTATCATCTAGTGAAAGAAACACTGCAGCAAGCGATCCAAGAGTCATCATCACTACTTATTTACTGTACCACCAAAAGGCTTCATTACTTGCAACCCGCACACTATGTAAATATTAGATGGCGTGGCTATCTACTACAACCACTACTACTGCACACACACACACACACACACACACACACACACACACACACACACACACACACACACACACACATACACCACCACCTCCATCACCACCACTGCGACCTATAGACAAGGCCATCCGGATATTGACGAGCCACAGAAAAAAAGGCAAGAGTTATGTAGGCCTAAATTGATCCATAGGGCGCCCTTGGAATAGCACACTGGAATTCACGCCTTGCATGTCAGAGAGAGAGAGAGAGAGAGAGAGAGAGAGAGAGAGAGAGAGAGAGAGAGAGAGAGAGAGAGAGAGAGAGAGAGAGAGAGAGAGAGAGAGAGAGAGAGAGAGAGAGAGAGAGAGAGAGAGAGAGAGAGAGAGAGAGAGAGAGAGAGAGAGAGAGAGAGAGAGAGAGAGAGAGAGAGAGAGAGAGAGAGAGAGAGAGAGAGAGAGAGAGAGAGAGAGAGAGAGAGAGAGAGAGAGAGAGAGAGAGAGAGAGAGAGAGAGAGAGAGAGAGAGAGAGAGAGAGAGAGAGAGAGAGAGAGAGAGAGAGAGAGAGAGAGAGAGAGAGAGAGAGAGAGAGAGAGAGAGAGAGAGAGAGAGAGAGAGAGAGAGAGAGAGAGAGAGAGAGAGAGAGAGAGAGAGAGAGAGAGAGAGAGAGAGAGAGAGAGAGAGAGAGAGAGAGAGAGAGAGAGAGAGAGAGAGAGAGAGAGAGAGAGAGAGAGAGAGAGAGAGAGAGAGAGAGAGAGAGAGAGAGAGAGAGAGAGAGAGAGAGAGAGAGAGAGAGAGAGAGAGAGAGAGAGAGAGAGAGAGAGAGAGAGAGAGAGAGAGAGAGAGAGAGAGAGAGAGAGAGAGAGAGAGAGAGAGAGAGAGAGAGAGAGAGAGAGAGAGAGAGAGAGAGAGAGAGAGAGAGAGAGAGAGAGAGAGAGAGAGAGAGAGAGAGAGAGAGAGAGAGAGAGAGAGAGAGAGAGAGAGAGAGAGAGAGAGAGAGAGAGAGAGAGAGAGAGAGAGAGAGAGAGAGAGAGAGAGAGAGAGAGAGAGAGAGAGAGAGAGAGAGAGAGAGAGAGAGAGAGAGAGAGAGAGAGAGAGAGAGAGAGAGAGAGAGAGAGAGAAATACTGTCCATACATACATACACACAGTGAGGGGACAGTAGAATTGTCTCTAATTACCATAATCAACGAAATTACTCATATCATTATTTTCTTAATTATTTTGTTATTATCATTAGTAGTAGTAGTAGTAGTAGTAGTAGTAGTAGTAGTAGTAGTAGTAGTAGTAGTAGAAGTAGTCGTAGTAGTAGTAGCAGCAGTAGTAGTAGTAGCCTCTCCCGCCACTTAAAACAAACACTAAACTTTCCACGGTCACACATTCTTCACGGTTCCACTCTTCCTTCTTCACCCACGCAGGCAGGGAAGGAGAGGGTCGGTGTTTGGCTTTCCCAGAACCTCCATTCCATTATCAAGCGTAAAACTATGCTACACCTACGTGCCTGCTTCGGGTGATGTGCGTGTGTGCTGTACTTTGGGTTTGGTGACGTGTATGGCTGGTATTCAAGTAGAGACCGTCATAAGAAAACACGATTGCACGCCACACACGAAAAAGCTACATGAGAATATTTGTATGAATCTGTTGCCACTGAACACAAGGAGGGAAGACTATGCAGTACTCACCGATAGTTGACACCACCGTGTAGACGAAGTGAAAACTCCCGGCGAAGTCCCAGCGACGCCTGCCGTGCATCTTGTGGCCGTCGTCCGTCATGTTGCCCCAAATGTACAAGAGGTCCTCCACTTGACTGAGGCTCACGTTGTTCCTGGCAATGTCCTTCTTCAGCTCCTGGAGGGAACTGGAGTATTGGTTCAAGTAATCGTCTCTTTCGCTTATTTCATTGCCTTCCTCAAAGGCCTCGAAGACCAGGGCACCGAACACCATGTACAGCAGCAGCACCAGCGCCAGCAGCAGGAAGCGGGCGTTGTCCTCTTTCAAGATCAGAGCACGAGAACATTTTGCTCGGCGGCTTAAGCCCAGTTGTCTTCTACCAGATAAAACTGACCCGTCAACGTTAGTCTTGTTCGGTACACCTTCAGGTGTCTTTGAGCACATACAGCCACAACAGAGGCCGGAATCTTCCGATCGTACCCATCCCCGCCCACAGCCGAGGCTGCCTCCACTGGTGGTGGTGTCCTCTGTGCTGCTGTCAGAACTTCCTCCAGAGTAGCTGTCGCTGTCAGAGCTACTTGTGCCACTGTTCAAGTTGTTGGATTTGCTGTGATGGCGCGACACGACCTTCTTTTGGTCGCCTGCCGTCCACCCGTCCACTGTCCAGATCTTGCCTTTGTTTTGTGTCTGAGCTTGGGGCTGAGCTGCATCTCCTCCACCCTCACCCACAGCCCCGGCCCCACTCACTCTTCCCGACCGTGCCAGATCTGCCACCCTGCCCTGCGGGGAATCCCCACGAGGAGTCACTATGTGGCTGGGCATTTGAGGGAGCCAAGCCACGTTCTCCGTTGCCTCATCATAACAGGCCAGGCGGCACTACAGGCTTCTCCCGCCACTCTTGTTCCCGATGGGCTGACCAAAGCGTTATCTCTCTCGTGCCTCAGGCAAGATATACAACACAGCCAGGAGCAGCAGCAAGAGCAGCAGCAGCAGCAGCAGCAACTATCAAATGACACTTGAGGAATATAGTTTCTTAATCGACATTATCACGTTTTCGGTGGACTAGATGAGACGAGATCCTGAAAAGAGAATACAAGACCGTGTTAGTGTTTGGGCTCACCTTGAACACAACCTACTAAATTAAGGAAGTACGCAATATATGATAAGTATTCCATAGACTCTCTCTCTCTCTCTCTCTCTCTCTCTCTCTCTCTCTCTCTCTCTCTCTCTCTAGTCATACAAATCACTCTAAATTTCTATGGATGGTTGTACACTAAAGTTTCGAGAATAACACAAAGTAAAAATCAAAACTGACTGAGTTATAACACCACAGCAACATCAACAGGACCAAAATGAACAAGAATCACGAAAAAAAAGCGCTACCGGAAAAACTCACACGCCACTATCGCACACACGACGCAGGAAACACAAAAGGGAAGGAACAAGAGCAATACAAGTCACAATGGGGCCCTTGTTGGTGTCTTCCCTGGTCGTGGCGAGTCCGGTAAGACGCAAGTTATCAAGATCAAACTGCTTTCATTTTTACCCTGCACGCTTTCTTTCCCACGCCTCGGGTTATCGCGGAATGGAACTGAAGTGTATCGAGAGAACCTTCCTGCGCTACCCATGCACTGTTTACGTATCTTAGAGCCGCAGTTTGGAAGAAAGGTACGCGGCATCTCCTTCAGAACCTACTCGTATTCTCAAACACTTTTGTACTTCACCTTCACTATTTCAAAAGGCTTTTTTCTAAATTTACAATAAATTTTTAAGATATTTTACGGTTCTACAGACAGAGTGACAAGATTTCTACATTAACAACTGGAAAAACACTCTTGAGAACCCAGCTAGTAATCTCTGTGGCCTTGGAAAATAGTCGTAGTGAGAGAGCAAAGCGTTTCTGAACACGGATCCTTCACCGTATTGGCTTCCCTTTCTCCTTTTCTTCCACGGGGATAAATTTCAGTATAAACATGAATGAACATCAGCAGGAAGGACAGTCAGCTCTTACAAAGTTGAATGTGGTAGAATAGAGATCTTGAATGTAAAGTGAGAGATGTAGGATAATGAAAGAAGAGGAGGAGGAGGAGGAGGAGGAGGAGGAGGAGGAGGAGGAGGAGGAGGAGGAGGAGGAGGAAAGAGAAGAGGAAGAGAAGGAAGAGAAGGAGGAAGAGGAGGGAGTTACAATCATCTGCAGTGTGTGTGTGTGTGTGTGTGTGTGTGTGTGTGTCAGCGCCCATTTAATTCACCCACCGTATTGAAGATCACGCGCTGAACTCTATGCCAACGAGCTGTATCCAACACCCCCTTCCCCCCAGAGAGAGATCAGCGTTCATTTAGTGCTATCCTTAGTAAAGCTCTGACCTCTGTTACACAACACACTCTGGGCGCTGCTGAGTGGGACCGTGACTCCTCGCACGCCATGAAAACCTGCGGTGCAACTTCAGCCAGTCAAACAAGCGGAGAGGACGTGACCGCTGAGCTAACGAGAGAAAGAGAGAGAGAGAGAGAGAGAGAGAGAGAGAGAGAGAGAGAGAGAGTTAATTGATACTTCATATGCTAGAATCCTGTAGAAAATCCAGATATATATGAATTGAAAGGATAAACTTAACTGTAAATTCGCATGTTCTTTGCTATCACTGTTTCTAGAAAGATGATATGTAACATCTTGATAAGACCCACCACCACCACCACCGCCACCACCACCCCTACTACCACCATCACTACTCCATTCAAAATAGACTAGAGAGGAAATGAACAAGCAGACTATGAAGAGAAACTCGTACAAACTGCCTACCAACTTTATACCATTACTATCTTTCATATTTTTGTTCTTGATCCATCTTCTATACAACCTCCTCTAAATTTCTTCCTTCTTTTCTATATTGCAACATGGTAAGATGGTAGGTTAAGGAGAAAGCTAGAGTGGATAGGTAGTGTCTGGGTGAAGCTAACAGGTATAGGGGGAAGTTATCATACCGAGCACTTATTGAAATCAAGAGCTAAGGGATTTTATGAGATGGGAGATTGGAGTTGAGTGCACGATAGTATTATTAGTGTATTACAACAATATATAAAAAAGAAAAACGTATACAGCAGCAGAGGAGAGGAGAGGAGAAGAGAGGAGAGGAGAGAAGAGTGGAACCGTCTTGTAATACCTCACATCAAACCAACCGCGCCGCTTTTCAGGTTTTGAGAGGCTGGCATTCTCATGACGAGATGTTGACACACCTAACGCCGCGCCTGCACTTGTAGAGAAAAGGTTAAAAATTCTAAGTCGACGTAGAGAAGACGAGGAAGGGCACTGCGTTGAAGGATGAGGTAAGGTCATAACAGTGGGAAGAGGAGGAAGATGAGGAAGATGAGGAGGAGGAGGAAGAGGAATAGTATCATAACATCATAAACACAATCATCATTTTCCTCACACCAAGCAATACCTCTTTCTAATTACCAGTACGACTAACTCAGCACTTCCTTTCCTAAGTTTGGCATGCCTTCACTGCAGTCCACAAGCCCACTCCATCTTCCTCCTGCTCCTCCTCCTATACCTCCTCCCAACCCTTCCTGCCCACCACAGTTCCAGCTCCGCCTCGCAAGACCCTCCCGACACTGTGGATTTTAAAGACGAGCTTCTGCACATAAAAGTGAAAACATCTAACATATGCCATTCCCACCATCTGAAAAAGCAACTGCCCACAGGATGACGCGCTTCTTAAATTTCAGAGTTCCTTCCCATACAACCCACCACCCATGTAGAGTCAGTGGCCGTGCAAGGACTGGTGTTAGTTGGTATTAGTAGATCTTGTTGGTCTATGGCCCGCTTAGGGGAACACTTCACTCCCTAACTACGACTGTTTTGTAAGACCACAGAGATGATTAGCAGGGTTTTAAAATGTTTCTCTTGTTGATAATGTATAAGTTAGAGCGTACAAACACCCTTAAAAACCATCGTAGCGTCAACTAGAGCCTGTTGAAATAATGGAAGTAAGGCGTAGAAGTGTTTCAGAATAAGGGGCTATAAACTGAAACGACAAGGGGGACTGATTTCTTAACTCCTACTGGGACGCATTTTTACCTCAAGTTTGAGTATGATTAGACGATTTTATTTACATTAGGGCAGGGTTTATGGAATTCAGAGGATTAATGGACAGTCTTCACTATTTTAATTCCCACATAAGTTTAAAGGTGCTTTTATCATTTCAGTGACAGAATAACAAGATTTCTACATTAATTACAGAAGATAGGTATATAAAGTATCCCTAAAAGTAACGCCCTTAATGAGCTAGTACGAAACATTACTAACATGTGTATTGGCTACGGAGAGTCATCATTTTAACTCCCTCTGTGCCGTGACATAAGTTTAGAAGTTTAGAGGATATAAAACGGATTTAAATTCCTTTCACTGCAAGATAGTATGTATTAATAGGGATTCAAGCATTGTACAGCAGAGGGAAAGCCGTACATCAATACAACCACACACACCACTAACATCTATTGTGCACTGACGGAACATATGTCACACGTTGATATTTCAAACTCGAGGGCAACTTTCATGACGCGTTTCATTAATCAGCTAATGAGAAAGGTCATTTACAGCTCATAAATTTTGCGAATATTCTCAGCAGTTCTTGAATCAGAGCATAAACAACAGGAGCAAACAGAGTCAGTTTGCAAAGACCTTCAGTGCGTGATCTGCAAAACAGGGTATTAGAGAGAGAGAGAGAGAGAGAGAGAGAGAGAGAGAGAGAGAGAGAGAGAGAGAGAGAGAGAGAGAGAGAGAGAGACGAAGACAGCACAATAAACACACAGGCTAACCAAAAATTAGCAGACAGACAAAATACCTCGTTAACTGATAAAAAAAAAAAAAGAGACAAATAGACAAACAGACAAACCCGCAACAACATTTTAATATAACAACCCAGAGAGAGAGAGAGAGAGAGAGAGAGAGAGAGTCGGATAGGCAGGATAGAGGAAGGAAGACAGCTGGAGGGACAGAATGAGGGAGCTGGATAGGCAATGACTGGAGGGAGGAAGGGCGGAGAAGAACGGGATAAGGGAGGGAGAGAGGGAGGGAGGGAAGGAGGGAGGAACTGGCTGACGGCTGATCCTGGCTGCAAACACTTCTACCTCTCCACGCCCTTCCTCTCAGAGACACAGATGCGTTCTCTCTCTCTCTCTCTCTCTCTCTCTCTCTCTCTCTCTCTCTCTCTCTCGAAGCCTCTCTATCAGGGATATTTAGCTTCTTTTTTTGTTTTTTATCCATGCACGAGCGTTCTTAGTGCCATTTATGTATCGTCTCCTCCTCTTAAAGCCGGGAAGGAGTCTGG
The DNA here is from genome assembly GCF_017591435.1 of Portunus trituberculatus. Taxonomy (NCBI): domain Eukaryota; kingdom Metazoa; phylum Arthropoda; class Malacostraca; order Decapoda; family Portunidae; genus Portunus; species Portunus trituberculatus. The sequence continues at coordinate 9,631,498 of NC_059269.1, read as the reverse complement.
GATGCACTAACCTAACTTAACCTAACTTAACTTAACCTAAACTAACCTTACCTTACCATACCTTAGCTAACCTAATCTAACCTTAGCTAACCTAACCAAAACCTAACCTAACCTAACCTAACCTAAACTATCCCAACTCAACCTAACCCAACCCACCCTAACTTAATCTGGTAAGTTCTCAGCAAAAGACGTCAGGTATGATAGACAGTATAGACGGAACAGTGCAAAAATAGATAATAGAATAGTAAGTAGGTAAATATGTTCATAGATCGATAAGTGGATGAGTGGATGAGTAACGAACGGTATTATCTCACCGTATGTTAAGTCAGTCTTTATGATAATATGTTTTTTAGTCCTAGTTTAATTTAGATCATGTATTTTTTATTTATCTATTTTTTCTCTTTTGCATTGTATAGCTCACTGCTCCCCCCAAAGAAATTATGTTGTACTCTATGTAACAATAAAGTCATCTTATCTTATCTTATCTTATCTTATGAGTGAATGAATGTGTGTGTAGGGAAGGTGTGTGTGTGAGTGTGTGGGCGTGTGAGCGTGTGGGTGTTTAGGCGTGTGTACTTGCGTGGGCCGGTGCCGGATATGTTACCCATCAGAAACGAGACGACGCGGCAGTCTATCCGGGCAGGCTGACTTCACAGAGCAAAGAAGGCTAATGGCACCATCTATTTGACGATGAAATTGACGGGGAACCTCGACCCGCGCGCCCTTCCTTCTTCCCTCTCCCCTCTCTTCCCTTGACTTCCCTCCCATCCACCCTCCCTGCCAAGTAAACCACTAAGTGAAGATGGCGTCACTCGTGTGTAATCTGTCAGTATATTGCTACCGAACTTTTCCATCCGTTAATGTGTTTTTAAGAGATTTTTCGTGCACTAATAACTCTTTAATTAATTTGCTAGGGATGTGAATGTAGATCAAATGTAATTAAATCCAAAACATGATATTTTCCTGCTGTTGTTTCTCGATTATTGTGTTCTTTTTAACATAGCCAAAACAAATTACGTATGCTTGAATATAAGGATAGATAAATAAATAAACAATAAGAATAATAACAAGAGAGAAGATGCAACCCCACTGTTCATAATGACATAGTGAAAGTAATGCGAAAGTAAAGGACAACCATTACAGCCCCTAAAAACTTCATTCTTTCTGTAATGAACAACACACAAGAGTAACTGAGAGACGCACGTATTGACCATGAGTATTTCGGAAGACTGGATATTTCGGACCTCGTGTCTCAATGATTCTGATTGCAATGAACAACACGCAGGGGTAACTAAGACAAACAGGTATTGACTAATGGTATTTCGGAAGACTAAGGATATTTCGAAACTCATCCCTTACCTGGTCTCTTCTTTCTAACCCAAGAGCAATTATGTGAAGATCGCTCAAAGTTTTCTTATTAACTTTTGGCTGGTCTCCTTTTCGTGTATAAGAGAAAAAGAAAGAAGCTAAATATAGCAAAATTCTTCTTAACATTATTATTTTCAAGGTAATCGCAGTAAAGTTTTTTTTTTCTATTTTGTCTCTCTTTACATGCTGTTCAAAGGAGTATTGGAGTTAATTCAACTGCTATTATTACTGATACTACTACTACTATTACTACAACAAACACTACTACTACTACTACTACTACTACTACTACTACTACTACTACTACTACTACTACTACTACTACTACTACTACTACTACTATCACCACCACCACCACCACTACTACAATTACTACTACTATCACCACTACTATACCGAAGAGAGAAACAGATATGATACAAATGGCTGCAGTTCTTCTGGTATACACACTGGCCCTCGCCCACTCTCAATATTAACCTTCATTCAAAAATCATAATGGAAAAGGACATCCGGTACCTAACACAGTGTAGATATAGACCCTGTACCCTCTACTCTTTTGGTACTCCTCACACCCCACCACCAGCACCGCCACCGCCACCACTGCTGTTAGTAATGACTGTGGTATGGTGATGGTGGTGGTGGTGGTGAAGCGAAGAGAACCAAGAAGAAATATGCTTAAAAAACGTAAAAAAATGGAGGGAAGCTACTGAATTAAGGGAAAAATGTTAATTGTAAGAAAATCATCCAAAACCGTCTTGTGTTATTACTAATATTACCAATACGATGAAGGTCACTACTGCTCGATACATTAACTCCTTCAGTACTAGGACAAATACACATTTCTACCTTGAGTTTTGGGTGTGATTAGACGATTTTATTTACATTAGGAAGAGTCTATGAAAGTCAGAAGATTGATGGCAAAAGTTTTCACTATTTAAAATCCCCCCACATAAGTTTTGAAGCTGTCTAAAATCACCAAATAGTAACCACAATGAATATGAGAACGAGGGGTTAATGTAGAAACTAAAACTCCCAATATTCCACTGAGTTTCTGTCAAATAGTCCACGTTTTATGAAGAACCTATTGTGGTGAAAATCTTAATGCATGTCTCGTGAATACCACCATAAGATTAAGATCCGAGGTTAAAACGCTTTATCGTATGAAGTATATTCAAAGGCAAAGGAGATAAAAAATAGGATTCTTTCATTTCACCTTCAATTGATCATGTAAAATCCGAGTAAATCCATCACTAGAATCTTTTACATATTACTTACATACAAATGTCTTTTACATAACACAAATAACCCTTCCACTAGAACCTGTTTACCTCTTCAGCACGATGACACGTTTTCACATTTATTCTCATTCTTATTTGGTGATTTTATTCAGCTTCAAAATCTTATGTGATGGATTGAAATAGTAAAAACTCTGTCTATTAATCTTCTGACCTCCATAAACCCTTGCTAATCTCAATAAAGTCGTCTAATCATATCCAAAACTCAAGGTAAAAACATGTCCCAGTATCGAATAGGTTAAGAACAGTAAAGACAAGAAACGTTTGAAAATATATGCACCAAACAATAGGAATAATAACAGACAATCTTACACAGCCATCACTACCACACTACTTATTTTCTCTCCTATGATGCACCACAACAGCTCCACCACCACCACCACCACCACCATCACTGCTCCATTTCTCCACTACCCTGAAAAAAACTACTCAAGGAAGGTCGCCGTATGTAATTCTCCTCCCAAGGGTTAGCATGTTACAGCTTCATAAATTTAACTCCTGAAAGTGGAAGGGAAGAAAGAGAAGGTCTGAGGGAGTGTTCTGTGTGAGGGAATGTGACGTGAATGAGTCTTTCTCGCTCTCTTTTATGCATCATGAGCTGGAAACACTTGTAAGGATGATATTACAAACAGAAAGCACTATTATACGTAGCAGAAAGACTCACAAAAGGATAACACGAATGACATGAAAGAAAGTGACAAAATACAAAGCGGTGATATCATTAAACGTGGGATGAGGATTACCAGAATGACAAAAGCGGCTCTCCAGCGTCACGGTAACGTCGAAAAGAATCAATCCCAAGCGTGAGTCACGGAGCGAAGGCCTCACGGGGCTAGGTGGGTGTGGTGGAGCGTGGACAGCAGGTCACTGATGGGTGTTACGTGGTACTTTGCATACCAAGGCGACAACTGGGACTGAGGACAAGACCACACTGATGCCTCGCTACTAACTCCTCCTCCTCCTGTGTGTGTGTGTGTGTGTGTGTGTGTGTGTGTGTGTGTGTGTGTGTGTGTGTGTGTGTGTGTGGTGGTGGTATACGTATAGGTTACCGAATGCCGCTTGTTACCGTCTCTCTATGTCCTTTTTCCGAGTGACGAGTCGCTGACCACTGCATAAGAAAATGTATGCTAATAATCTCTCATGATACTGATCTCTTCCTCCTCTGTTTATCTATCCGTATGTCTGTCGTTCCGCCTGTCAGTTTGTCTTTCTGTTCGTTCTCTTTCTGTCTGTCTGTCTGTCTGTCTGTCTGTCTGTCTGTCTGTCTCTCTCTCTCTCTCTCTCTCTCTCTCTGCAAACACATATTAAAATAAGAGGAACAGTACGTGAAATTTGAGACGGTAATAAGTGACTTCAGGTGTGTAATAAATGAGAGGAACACGTGCTTAAGAATTCCTCACCACGGAAGAAATGTTTGCAGTGAACGGCTAATAACACCCTTGGAAATACTAATGACTATGTTGATGGCAGGAACAGGGGCGCCTCTCAAAACACGGTCAACATTACACACACACACACACACACACACACACACACACACACACACACACACACACACACGTAGTGTAGTGGTTAGCACGCTCGGCTCACAACTGAGAGGGGTCCGGGTTCGAGTTCCGGAAAGCGGCGAGGCAAATGGGCAAGCCTCTTAATGTGTAGCCCCTGTTCACCTAGCAGTAAATAGGTACGGGATGTAACTCGAGGGGTTGTGGCCTCGCTTTCCCGTTGTGTGTGGAGTGTGTTGTTGTCTCAGTCCTATCCGAAGATCGGGCTATGAGTCTGAGCTCGCTTCGTAATGGAGATGGCTGGCTGGGTGACTAATATACGACCGTGGTGGTTGTGGTGGTGAATTACACACACACACACACATCCCACCAGCACACTGACTCTATAAATATCTAAGTATGGAATATATTTTTGTCTACCCGTTCTTGATTTTTCATATTTAACACCACTGGGAGGCATTTTTACCATGATTTTTGCGTATAGTTAGATGATTTTATTGACATTAGGAAGGGTCTATGGAGGTGAGAAGATTAAAGGCCAAAGTCTTCACTATTCTAATCCCCAACATAAGTTTCTGAAGCTGTATAAAATCACCAAATGGTAAGCAAAATAAATAAGAAAACACGTCATGGTACTGAAGGGCTTAAATATCTTCCAAATCGCTTTAACAAAACAATAACAACGCATACAAGAGCACACACCATCTCTTATTACAAAAACTGCATTACTGAGACAGAGACAATGCAAGTGAGGAGTGAATGCATGGAAAACCTGATGCCGTATTCTTAGAACGCTTTGTATTCTCCTTTTAACTAATTTCAGACTATAGAAAGGATTGATGGATACTGCATGATGTATTATTCTTATTAATCATGCAGAGTACTTGTTAACTATCTCTAAAATTATGAACACGCCTTGAAAAAATCCTATTAACTTTCACTGGAGACTGCAGAAAGAAATCAGATTAAGAAGTTGAAAGTATTTTGATAAAGTGACCGTGAAGACAAAAGAGCCCCATTTAAATCAACAATAAGCAATCCAGTCATTTGTGTATTGGAATTTTGGAAACCCTACCGAAAGATACCCAACCACTATAGTCTGTCTATAATCTAAAGTGGCTCCTGGGTCTGAGTTTGAAAGGCGTCCCAAGGAATACGTGGCTGTCAGATCTTGAGGAAAACCCTGAGCTGTCCTTGTAATAAGTGCATTGATCAACAGAAAGCAAATATTATTCACATCAAATCAATTATATCATCTATAAGCTGCAGTATGTTTTAAATCCAGGAGCCATTTTACAGTAGACAGACTTGTACGATTCATCCGTCTATCCTGTTTAGTAGTTATCCTTTCCATCACATGCTGCACCACGCCATCTACTTCTGCTCTCCCACCAGCAAGTTTCGCCGCCGCCCAGACAACGCTACCACTCACCCGTCATGTCCCCTCATCGGCTGCTTAAAATCGATAAGAAGCTTGAGAATAAACCGCCCCGCTGCCCTCATTCTGCAGTACAGGTCAGTAGTGTGTATGTGTGTGTGTGTGTGTGTGTGTGTGTGTGTGTGTGTGTGTGTGTGTGTGTGTGTGTGTAATTCACCACCACGGTCGTCTGCTGGTCACCCAGCCAGTCTTCCCCGTTACGGAGCGAGCTCAGAGCTCATAGACCGATCTTCGGTTAGGACTGAGACCACAACACACTCCACACACCGGGAAAGCGAGGCCACAACCTCTCGAGTTACATCCCGTACCTATTTACTGCTAGGTGAACAGGGGCTACACATTAAGAGGCTTGCCCATTTGCTCACCGCCCCCGGGACTCGAACCCGGGCCCACTCGATTGTGAGTCGAGCGTGCTAACCACTACGTGTACTACGCGGTGTGTGTGTGTGTGTGTGTGTGTGTGTGTGTGTGTGTGTGTGTGTGTGTGTGTGTGTGTTTATGTAAGAGAGGAGAACTGGTCAACAACAACAACAACAACAAAAGGGCCACTCAGTCGCCAGTCCTCTTACAGATCTGACATGTGCAGGTTAGCCAAAAGACAGGGATAAATATTCTTAAACCTTGTGTGTGTGTGTGTGTGTGTGTGTGTGTGTGTGTGTGTGTGTGTGTGTGTGTGTGAAGGATGCTCAATATTCTGCATGACAAAGACCCTAATACGAAAATTGAGATTCCGGCATAATGAACGAACTGGAAATAAAAGATCCCGAAGGAGAAACTGAATGACATTACTCGCAGGACAGAGAATACGTGACCGAGAAATTTCTAGCCATTGCAATGCTTAGGGCTGTAAAATGAAAAGAAATGCCTCGTAGTGGTTAGTGTTAGCAGTGAAAGGGGTCCATTAATTGCCTCTCTCTCATATGAAGTAATGATTCTGACTTTCAATTATTTCTACCCTAAAATAAAGAGGATTAGAACACTTACTGGGAAAAATATATGACGAAATGATGTCTTTCTTTCTCTCTCTCTCTCTCTCTCTCTCTCTCTCTCTCTCTCTCTCTCTCACACACACACACACACAAGAAAAATTATCCACGTTAGCGCAAATTGTTCTTACTGCGCTCTGTCCCAGGAAATGCCAAGGCAGTGTTACGTCAACCCACTGGAGGGACAAAGGCTGACAAACTAATAAGCAGACACGCTCAGATATCTACATAATTCCGTGGACGCCTGTCATCACCTCTACCACCACCACCTACGCAGTCGCCCACAATAGAGCAGAGAGAGGCCTGGAAATCCCTGCCTGCCTTTCAGCCCGCCAACAACACTTAACTAACTGCCGTCCACCACCCCACAGGATTTAACTGGTATGCCACCTGTCGCCCAACGCTCCACGGTGCTGCTGTCTGTATATGTATGTATATATATATTTTTTTCCTTTTTTTTACAGGGAGTCACAGTGAAACCAATATATTACCATGCGTATATTTCCATCTTTTTTTTGAGGTACGAGTGGAAACTAGAAAGGCTATATTCTCTCTCTCTCTCTCTCTCTCTCTCTCTCTCTCTCTCTCTCTCTCGTTCGCCTGCTAACAGCTGTCCTTACTCACGGAAGGTTTCTAATCACTCTCGCTACTCAAACCCTCCGTCTGTGTGACTTTCAAATCCGCACTACGAGTATATCGAGGAGCTTATTTGTTGAGCGGGTTTTTCTGCCACTCAAGGGCCGCGGGACGGGAGGCTGAAGGGAGGAGAGGCTCAAGAGGACCTCAGTATGTAGACCCCCAGCCTCTATTATTGATCACCCGCTTTGCACTCTCCCGCTGAGTGTCACTCATCATACAGCGCCGGCAAGACAAAGACACTGCCATGCTGCCCCAGTCGCAGTGTTCGCCAGGGAAAAAAAGTACTGATGACTGCGCTTCCGTCATGCTTGGAATGAATGCATCAATATAGTACGAGTACTACTGTCACCTCCACTACCGCTACCACTATCACCACCACCAGCACTTTCATCACCATAACTATTACTACTACTACTACTACTACTACTACTACTACTACTACTACTACTACTACTACTACTACTACTACTACTACTACTACTACAACTACTACTACTACTAGTACTACTACAACAACAACAACAGCAATAACAACAACAACAACAACAACAACAACAACAACAACTACTACTGCTACTACTACTAGTACTACTACTACTACTACTACTATTACCACCACCACTTCAGCTACTACTACCACCACCACTACCAACCCCATTTCCACCACCACTACCACTACCATCACCACTACTATTATTACTACTACTACTCCTACTGCTGATTATGAATACTAATAAATATGAATAGTAGAGATAATGATGATGACGATAGTGATGATGGTGATGGTGATGGTGATGATGAATAAATGAATGAATGAATGAATGTTTACGCGAACGATGACATCATAGTAAGAGAGAGACAGGAAAAAAAGCTGACGAGCTCCATAATTTGTGAGAAGATATTAGCTTGTCATGTAAGGAGGACACCGTGAAAGGCGAGACGGCTCACCAGGCTTGTGGCTCAGGCCTTGCGTATGGGCCAGTTAGGCGAGACTTTTTCCTGGAAACACACACACACACACACACACACACACACACACACACACACACACACACACACACACACACACACACACACACATACACACACACACACAGAGATAAATAGATAGATAGATACTTATTGACCACAAACAAATATTACAGTTACAGAAGGACTTGGAAGATACGGTCCATCAAAATGTTTTCTGTAAGAACTTGTAAATGGCTTAAAACAAAATAAAACTTGAAACACATAAAACGTCCATTTATACAAACAGACGCATGAAGCGCCTAAATCAAATCAAGCCATTTCACACAAATACACACACACACACACACACACACACACACACACACACACACACACACACACAGTACACATGTGCCTGGGCGCTGTGTGCACGAATGGAACACGTGTATGTGGTATTATTACCTGTTGTTAAAGGAACCTTCCATGATTCTAATAATGGCCTCTGTACTTTGGGTGTGCGTGGGGCGCGTTCCCCGGTGAAAATTTCATGTTATTAATGTTTGTGAAGTCTGAGGCACCGAGACAAAATGAGGATTATTGAGCAATATCAAAGTGACTCAGATACTTGATGTGAGCAAATGATTAAAAAATACGAGCAAACGAAGGTAATCTCACGACCAGCACGATTCCTCCTTCACATATTGTTTTTTTTCAAAGCGATTGTAGGAAGTGCTGGAGAACGAGGCATATTTATTTTTCTCTGCTTTGTTCTCATGGCTCTTTATGTCCCGGTTCATAGATATAGGTTTAGTCACAGTGAAGAACATGACGCGTGCAGTGCCTGATGAGCTTTTCGAACCATTCTGGAGGCAAGACTTTCGTACACACTGGGATCATAAATGATGTACAAAAATCAAGAAAATTACAGGCGCTGATTGATGGAAACTTGAATGCAGCACTTAATGACACACACCAGGGAATGTAATGTGCGAGGGAGGCATGATGAGTTTCCTTCCTGCCATGCAACCACCACACTACAGCCCACTACACTGCAGCCCACCACACGGGCTACGCATATCCTTACCTTCTCCATCACACTGAGGTCACACACGGTTACATTAGACAAACGTTTCATTCATGAGATCCCGTCGTCTGAAAGCAATTGCATGAACCGTCCACTCAAACCTATTCACATTCATTGAAAGTAAAGAAGAGGAAGCTGAGAATGCCACTAAGGCCCTCCACTGAGTATGATCTACATTTTGAAAGCCACCAAAGACATCTGTGCTGCGTGTCGTCAGGAGCGTCACTTACCTTTCCCATTAATCGTTGTCATTATGGAAGTTGTTTCTTGATTAGCGTTTAGTCTATTCAATAAAGCATCAGAGTGAAAGGCAAGAAGAACATTAAGTAATCGAGAGATCCACGAGAGAGGCTTGAGCGACACGGATGGAGGCCAGGCCGGGAGAAAGGCGAGGCTCAGGCTATGTTCCTCCACCTCACCACCATTGCCAGAAGTACTCCCGCGAGACTGTGAGTGTCGCAGCCCTCGGTAGGCCCACAAACACAAAATGCGTGACACAGGCGGGCCGAGAGCAAGACGGCACTTGTTGCCCGATGCGGAATGTGGCGGTGACTGTGGCCTTCCTCCTAACTCGCCCGCCACGCTCTCCCACCTGCCATGTGCAGTTGTGCACCCGCCACCCAGTCACCCCGCCGCCCCGCTGCCGTCGCCGCCGCCGCCACCGCCGCCACTCGTAGGATACCAAGGCGCGGTGGGCGGTGTGCTGGTCTCTTAATCGTTCTTCACATGCCTCTGCCCTGCTTACATATGTTTAACACAGTCCTGCACCTGATCCTTGCTCCCATCACTCATACTGACCTAGACATGCACTCAGATCTCTCGTGATGGCACTGGTCCACTCATACAATGGTCCCTCGGTCCTCTCCACATAACGATCGCTGATGCAGGAGTCTAATTGTCCTTTAGAGATCAGTAAAGGCAATACGCGGAGTGGCGATGGCATGGAGGCCGGGGACGGCTGACGGCTGACTCAGGACGTGGCAGCGGAATCATGCATCTCCAAACAATCTTATCATCGAAAGAAATAATATTTTTTTCATGGAATTCGTAAGGAACAATGAAAATGTCAATGAAATTAGTGTATTTTTGGACTGAATGTCTTAGTAAGTTCGAGAGTCTTTCTATTCTTAAAAAAATCGATAGTAATTCTTATCAGTCCAAAGAACTTTAGAAATGTACACATGTGTTATAAATATACCAATTTTCAAGTTGATTTTATATAATTGTACTTGACGAGGTGGTATTCATCTAAGCCTGCATTTACATCCTTCAATAATTCTTGGCCTAAGTTTTTATTGCGGTAAAGGTCACTAAACGCTGCCTCACCAGTGGGTGGAGTGCACGCTGGGCAGTCATGCCGCCTCGCTTCGCCACCACACACGTCACTGGGGTGAAATACCTGCGTGCATGCACCAATCATGACGACCTTTGCTTTGTCAGTTTCCTCCGCATTCAGAATGCCAGATCTATTTATGCCATCTCTTCTCACTGGCAATGTCACTTCAGTCCTTCTCGCAATAACCTCTTTTCCCTCATGCCGACACTATGTGCCTCCAGCCACTAAGATTGTTTGAATGAAGACGAATGGCTTTGATGTTCATTGAAAGAAGATTGAAGTTAAGAGGAAGCATGCTAAGGTTATAACAAGGCATGAGTCTGATGAAGTGATAAGAGTTAAGATTAAGGAAGATATAAATAAGAATTGATTTTCACTTAAAGGAAACAATGGTAGAATAAAAGAAAAATATATATGATTTGATAAGAAGGTTCAAGTTAAGATTAAAGAGGAAAGAGGTTGGGGTTAATTACTTTTCTGTCAAGAGAATGAAAGTTGGAGGAAATATGAAATAAATTAGCTGTGAAGAGAGGGATTCAAATTAAAATGGAAAGGGATAGAATTGAAAGAAATGGGTTTACTGCTAACAGTAAACCCAGTAAACCCAGTAAGGAGTGTGGAGGCAAGAAGAAGAATGTTGAAAACAAGTAGAAGACAAGAGGGAAGATGAGTGAGTTTGCTGTCAAGGGGAAGGTTTGACTTAAAAACAATCAGTATCCTGTTAAGAGGGTGAACGTTGAAGTTATGAGTCAAGAGGAGGAATGATTGGAAAGAATGTTAAGAAAGATGTTAAGGAAAATGAATTGTTGACAGTAAGGCCGGTGAAGGTAAGTGGAAGAGGAAGAGGAATGAAATTAGGACGAATGAGATTAATATTAAAGAAAGTAAAGGTAGATGGAGTTGCGATGAAGGAATTTGAAGTGAAGAGGAAACAAGCTGGAGTTAATAGGAAGTACTAGCTTTGAGTGAAGGAAAATAATGGGTTTAAGCTTGAGAAATTCAGGTTTAAGAGAGAAATGCGGAGAAGCTGGTTCTTTAACAGGGTGGTTGATGAATGGAATGGACTCAGTGGCCATGTTGTTAGTGCTGAGTCAATAGAAACCTTTAAAAGATGATTAGATAAATTTATGGATGGGGATAATAGATGGAATTAAGTAGCTTTGCTCATACAGGGACTGCCACGTGTAGGACTGACAGCCTTATGTAATTTCCCTCTTCTATTATGTTCTTAACCTTTACAATAGGAGGTCAGAAGATTATAAGCCAGAATCTTCACTACTTTAATCCCCACATAGATTTCTGAAGCTGTATAAAATCACGAAATGGTAAGCAGAATGAATATGAAAACTGAAGAGGTTAAGATAAACTCAGGAGTACATAAAGAGACAAACGATGTGATACACTTCCTCAAGCGTGGATTCTCTGCAACAATTACTGCCATCAAAGTAGATTCTCAGCAACACATTAACCTCCTTCCTTTAAGCCTCAGTTCGGGGCTTGCAAAATAACACGTTTTAAGTCTCCGCCTGTAATCTGTTTTGGTAAGGCTTTTAAGCTTTTTTGTTTCTATAATGGGAATCTTCATAGCTGCTACCACGCTTCCTTTCTACGCCCATGAACTGCACTCACTGGGAAACACGATAACGGATGCATTAAGTATAACACACGTAAATAAACAAAGCAGTAGATTTGTACAAGGATATTAAGCATCGTTCTTTTTCTACTCTTGTTTTCTTGGCCAGTGTCCTTCCATGAAAGAAGAATATAATAAGCAGAATACACCCAGCATAGCAATCATACAGAGTTGCTATATCAATTACTGTATATTTGTGTCCCTATCTAGTCTTATAAAGGAAATAAATAATATAAGAGATTTAGAAAAGACAAATCAAGAGAGGTGCTAACAAAGACAAGTGAGAGTCGATGTTGGCTGCATGGCCCGCCCCCAACCCAAAATAACCACGTGACTATGAAAAATAAAACATCATGGTAAAGTAAATGTCAGAGCTTGGGACGAGCACGAAAAAAATACTTCACACTCATACTCACACCCACACTCCCACATACCCACCTACCCACCCACCCACCCACACACACACACACGTTAATGAACTAACTGATCATCATTTTCATCATCATTGTCAACATCATCTCCATTTTGGCGTCCTAATGCACTTTGTTCCATATTCATTAGATTTTTTTTCTCTTTTTTCTTTTTCATCTGTTCTTTCTTGTCATTAACAATTTGATCCACTACACTTTTTTTCCTCTTTTCTCTTCATATTCCGGTTCGTTTTTTTGCTTCTGAGTAAATCCTGGAAAGGTTCTGCATTAGTGAGCCACTGAATCACTCTCTTATTACCATGAAGCATGAGTCTCGTTATGGTTAGGGAGCGCTCGGTTTTCCCTGTCTCAGACTACTTAACCCCTTCAGTACTGGGACTCCCTTTTACCACGAATTTAAGGTGTGAATAGAAGATTTTATTTGCATTAGAAGTGTCTATGGAGGTCAGAAGATTAATGGCTTGAGTCTTCACTATTTCATTCTCCATATAATTTTCTGAAGCTGAATAAAATCACCAAATAATAAGCAGAATGAATAAGGAAACGTGTCATAGCACTGAAAGGGGTTAAAGAGCGATTGTGTTACCGCTCATAATCCGCAGAAAGTTTAGCTCTTTTGCGACGTAACTTTGAATTCAAGCTGCTCTATGAACTGTATTGTTTCCTCCACTCCCTCCTCGCATTTACTCCCTTTGCAGATTGTCGTACGGAGACTGATGGTGTTATTCTATTCAAACCTTTCAGCACCAATTATCTTTTTTAACTTTATTACACGAACCCTCCCTGCTACCACACACACACACACACACACACACACCCGAAGATCGATCACTACGAGCTCTGAGCTCTTTCCGTAGGGGAAAGGCTGGCTGAGTAACCGTGGTGAATAACACACACACCATTTCAGTAGGATTTCAGGTAATATATAAAGCAGCTAAAAGTTGAATTTACCTAATTTATTCATGAAAACTAAAAAAAAAAAAAAAAAAAAAAAAAAGAAAAATGTATTAACTGCAATCTAGCCCTCCTCGATTCCCTTCAAGAAACACCTTCTTAAATTGATTACCTGCTTGACCTCCAGTTCCTCCCTCTCCACACTCTCCACACACACACACACACACACACACACACGCATACACACGCACCTTCTCTGGACTGATATAACTTAAAGTCAAACGCAACAAAAGTCATCAATCATCCACGTTGCTTCGTCAGTTTCAGAGTGGAGGTACTTGACACGCTGCAGGAGCCTCGTGTCTAAGGTTGTGAGTAGGACAGCTCCTCAATAACAAACAGGGCAGTATGTAACAAAACAGTGAAGCGTCAGTCTGCGTCACTAATTCATGTCTCTCCGGTCTCTGTATCGCACCTTTGTCACTGCTTGGATACGAAAAAAGCTCACAGCAGGGAACAGTGTGATGTGGCGAAGCGCTGCCGTTGTGTAAGAGATCGTTAGCGCTAACATCTCTTCCGGTATTGAGGATGAAGGCGGCATGAGAACCTTCCATACTTACTGTCCTTTGGGGAGGGAGGGTAGAAGAGTTGTGTGAGATGTCATCCTCTAAGTTCAAGACTCGACCATTAGTCGCCGCCTTGCTCACCTGCTTGATAACTTTTCCATTGGCATTCCATTGTGGTGTAATCTAGCACACTTGCCTAACCTTTAGGTCCCTTCCCTTACACCGGAAGTCCGCCGCCACAAGACCGCGTTATCCCGCCGTACTGGATGAATAAGTGATGGATAAAAGTTGCGCCATTCTTTATCCAGATAAGAATTGCTGACCTTATCAATGGCCTTAACCCTGCCAGCCGCTGCGTAGAGTACATATGCCAGCTCCCTATTTTTAGCGCTTTGCCATGTAATTATAAGACTATCTATTAAAGAAATCGTGGTGCCTTTCATTAATTTAGTTTCACGGTGCGGTGTTGTGATATGTTACTGCCAACTGTGTGGACGCATTGCCAGCGCCGTCTGTTGCTGTTCTCTTCAGACACAGTTTGTGTTAACATATTCACTGCGTGGTAAGCATTACAGGACACAATGCATCTCTCTTGGGATGATCGCTTGCAGCTTTCCTTTGTCATTTCATTTATTCCTCTTTGACGTGGCTCACAGTGCGTAAAGAGAACTTTCCTGATGAACATGAAAGATAAATGCGGCGGCTGAGGCAGCTGCCGATCACACAGTTGGGCACAAATATGCACGGAAGGGATAAAAGTGTTCGCTGAGCTTTCCAGTGCTGCACGTCTCGTCTACGGCACCAAGAAGATCGAACCCACATTGTCGTTATATTTATCCTTCGTTATGAGACATACATTAGCTGACACACAAATCCCGAAGGACCTATCGGCAACCAATACTTAAGGTCAAGAACGGGCGGTCTCCGAAGGGCGTCTCTGGTTGTCGATAACCGAGTGACCACTTACCGGGAATCTTCTCAGCATTAATCTTTACTTAAAGCCATCTAACGGACGCCCACAATATATTAGAGAGCAGAAAAGCCACTACTACTTAACCTCTTCAATGCTGGGACGCATATTCATCATAAGTTTGGGCGTAATTGGACGATTTTACTGACATTAGGAAAGATCTATGGAAGTCAGAAGATTAATGGCCTTCACTATTTAATCCCTACATTAAGTTTACAAAGCTTTATAAAATTACCATATAGTAAGCAGAAGAATATGAAAACGCGTCATAGCATTGAAGGGGTTAAGGAAAAAAAGTGACATCAATTAATAAGTAATGTAAAGAGATTAAGTAAATCCTGGCACGAGCTGAATTTTTCTTACTTACTGACAATCGTTACTTGACAGACACATTCAGGTTAGTGACGCGCTGTGGTGGTGTCATGATCGTGAACATTTGCTGTCACTCGGTCCGCAGAGAAGAAAAAAAGAAAGAAATAGAAAATTGTGTCGTATCTCGGACCACATCATACTAGGTCACGTTATTTCACGCAAACATTTATTTCTTCTTGGTTGGTTATGTTATTTTTCCTTGATCTTCTTTCCCTTGGTTTAGTATGAAGGACACTGGCCAAAGGGAACAAAAATAATATTAACCTTTTCAGTATCATGATGCATTTCCATATTCATTCTGCTTACTTAGGTTGGGATTGAAATAGTGAAGACTGGCCATTAATCTTCCTACCTCCATAGACACTTTCTAATGCCAATAAAATGGTCTAATCATACACAACACTCAAGGTAAAAAAGTGCCCTGAGGGGGTCAAAAAGGGCACACTGAGGATTAAAATTCTTTCAAGTGTTGCCTCTTCTACATTCCTGTTCAGTGCTAAACACTCACAATGAAAGCTGAGATGTAATGAAAACCTTAAAATTCCATGTAGTTTTAATAAGGACGATAATTTATGGTTGAATGATAATTGTTCTTTGCCTCTTGGATACACACACACACACACACACACACACACACACACACACACACACACACACACACACACACACACACATGGTAATGACAACAGGAGAGGTAAGTGGAGATAAGATCAATAGATTGGCATTCCAGAGAACAATTTGGTGGTAAAAGTATGCCATGGCGTAATGAGAGAGAGAGAGAGAGAGAGAGAGAGAGAGAGAGAGAGAGAGAGAGAGAGAGAGAGAGAGAGAGAGAGAAGCACTTCAGTCAGCCTTCAAAAACTTACTTTCTATATACTTAAACAAACAGAAGGGAACAAACAAGACAAGTGATCGTCTGAACGCATAAAAAATAACAAATTTCATTAATTCCAACTAATATAATCTTACTGAACGCGGGAATAGAAACGTCATTCTCACCTACAATTGAAAGCACAAGTGTTCGGATCGGCATCACTTAAAATTTCACGTCACTAAAATATACACAACGAAATCACACGAAAGATAACACACACACTGCCTTTCTTTTACAGCTATAAATATGTCCCAATGAATAACACAGCTTTACTATTCAATAATCACCCACAACTGCATATTAAACTAGGACTCATCTGAAAAGCAGTCGAAAGCATAAGATTATAATGAGAAAGGAGAGCGAAGCGCCTGGCGAGTGATTGGCTGCATAATATTGTGGGTGGCTGGCGTCACTCGGCGTCAGAATATCCGAGTGTGGTCTGCTTTGGTTCCTCACAAGTAAGGTTCGAATTCAGAAACGCTTTGTTTTGCCACCACGACTATTTTCCAAGGCCGCAGAGATGATTGGCGGGGTTCTTAATAGTGTTTCTACAGTTAATGTAAAAATCTTCTCCATCTGCCTCTAGAACTGTAAAAATTTCCTTAAAATGCTTTATTCTTTCACCACAACTTTTTTCTAAGGCCACAGAGATGATTGGAAGGGTTTTCGAGAGTATTTCTCCAGTTAATATAGAAATCTTATCAATCTGGCTCTAAAACTGTAAAATTTGCTTAAAAATGCTTTTCTCTCTCACCACGACTATTTTCCAAGGCCACAGAGATGATTAGCGGGGTTCTCAAGAGTGTTTCTCCAGTTAATAATGTAGAAATCATGTCAATGTGCCTCTAGAACCGTAAGAAAACCTTAAAGAAATAGTGCAAACTTAAATAAAGCCTCTTGAAAGAGTGGAGATGAAGCACAGACGTGTTTGAGAATACGAGACTAAGACATGTTTGTTTTGTTTTCTAGTTCGCAAATTACTAATCGTGTTCTCCGATTGTTAGTTAGTTATTGATGTGCCAAAAGTTTGCTAAAATATCACTAGAACAATGAACACACACACACACACACACACACACACACACACACACACACACACACACACACACACACACACACACACACACACACACACACACACACACACACACAAAATAGATGCGAAACAAGAGAGAAATAGCTTCCCTTGATCCAATTGTCTCAAAGCTCCAGAGAAAAATACTAATGAATATGTAAATCTTATCAAACTGCAGTGGAAGCCGTGAAGATTGCGCTGACAGGAATGAAAAGGGAGTGGCAGACAGAAGCCAAAAGCAGACAGGCAGACAGACAGACAAACAAGCAAATGAATTAAAATATTATCTTTTTAGGTTTCAGACTCTCTCTCTCTGTCTCTCTCTCTCTTATACAGTCGAGAACTATTGAACAATTAAATGGAATAATTGTACCATGTGGTTTAACTGTCATGTACATACAGTAATAAGGGTTTAACTTGACTCCCTTCATAAGATATAAAAGAAAACTAAGTAATGAAATATCGTGTCGTGCGTGAAATCTCTATATAAAATCTTTTACTTCCCTATGCCAAAGGCCCATATTCTGAAACACCTTCACTATTTTCCAAGAGTTCTAGTTGAAGTAACACGGGTTCTTAAGGGTGTATCTGTATTCCTAGTGATATATCAACAATGTTTCTGCATTATCAACAGGACAAATACTCTTTAGAACTCTGCTGTTTGTCTCTGTTACCTTTGAAAGTGGTCGCCTTGAGATAAGGAAACGTTTCTGTACATGTCGCAAAGTTGTACGTTTACCGAGAACCTTCAGTAGCAAATGGCTTCCTACACGGCCGTCAGTCTTCCATTGGAGCAACAAACCACGAAACCCTTATGCAATGACACCAACTGAACGTGAAGCCAGTCCCTATTTATCCATCCCCATCAGAAATAAGTAATATGTTTTCGCCGGTTGGTAAGTGGTCAGCGGCATCAATATTGAAGACCAGGGTTTGGGTGCCGCCTCCTTATACTCCTCCCAATCGTTCCTACATCCTCCCACACCACAGAAAACGTCGTTATGAAGCCCCTCACTCAGTCTCCGGATATAGCTATACTCAGCCCGTCCCCGCCTGTCCGCCGGCCTGAAGAAACTGAGTAATTGGGGTCCCTTACCTGCTCAGCCTCGTGTTGCAGGGATGGATGTCGTGGCGGGAACTCAGCCTGGGAAGACGTGAAAGCTGCGGTACCATGTTTGATCAGCAGGGCAGTTTTTTTGGCCACTAATAGTAACATTCCGTGCTTCTGTTAAGGGTGTGAAAGTAGTCATATTAAGAATCTTGTGTGAGGATAGTTTTAAGTCTCTCTCTCTCTCTCTCTCTCTCTCTGCCACGTGTGTGTGTGTGTGTGTGTGTGTGTCTTGACCTACTCGTGTATAGTTTGGCCTCGTCAGCTCTGGAAGGAGGGAGGGAAGGAGGGAATGAGAGGGAGCAGCAGAGGGTTGTGGGGAAGGTCACAGTGAATTGTTTATAAAGGCTTGTCGGTGATGGTCGTTGTCGCTTATCATGACCGTCGAGTATTATGGAATTCTTTGTTTGCCCAAATGTCAAAACCGTGTAAGTAACTGTTACCGCCGCCACGTCACGGTATACACTGCCTTGCTTGGCTCATTGCATTCATCCAGTGGCTCTTATTCTGAAATGCTTTGCTCTCTCACCATCACTGCTTTCCAAAGGCTCCAGATGAAGATACTCGTGTTTTCAAGAGTATTTTTATTGTTTTGGAGATAAATTGGCAAGATTTTAGTTTATCAAAAAAGAGATATTGTCGTGAAAACCAGGCTAGTTTTCTCAGTGGCCTTGGAAAATCGTCGTAGTGAGAAGGGAAGACATTTCTGAATACAGGCGAGTCATCTATAGAAGTCGGCCATCCCTCAGTTCATTACATCTATGGAGAATCTATCACACACAAGAATAACTCACTTCACCTGGATTTTCTTATGCATGCACCCACAATCACACAAGGCTTTACAGATATACCATTGTAACGCTGGATGGAGAAGTTATATCACACACGACGACAACTCACTTGATCTGGGTTTCTTATCCATGCACCTATAATCACACAAGGCTTTACAGATATACCATTATAACGCTACCTATTTCCCCGGTAAGAGTAAGATGGAGAGAGAAAGAGAGCCACCAGCCCCTCACCCTTGCTATAAAGGTTCACCAGCCACGTCGAGGATTCTAAAAATACATAACAATAACCACTATGCCTTGCTTAACGTTATTAACACAAATTACTTAAGTCCCCGTTCTTTGTGATGGGGTACTCGGTGCATGAAATGGTTTACCTACGGAGCGCAAGTCGAGTCATTACGGAAAAGTGCTTGGTAATGAGAGAGGAGTAACATGATCACTGTCCAGACCTTGGAACGCTGAGTATTCGCTGTAGCCAACCCTGTCAATGTGATATGCAATAATTCGAAGTGATAATAGCAATGTATGGGACCTTTTATAAACATATACATTTAAAAACAGGGTGAAAGAGAATAGATTTTGCAACTTTTAGGTAACTTCTCCATGTGTAATTGCTGTAGCCAACCCTGTCACTGTGATATGCAATAATTCATAGCGTTAATAGCAATGTATGGGATCTTTTATTAACATCTCCATGAAAAAAACAACGTTGGTACAAGAGAAAAGTTATGGCAATTTCTAGATGATTTCTGTGTAATCGGTGTAGCTAACTCTGTCACTGTGATATGCAATAATTCAAAGCGTTAATAGCAATGTATAGGATCTTTTATTAAGAACTACCTGAGAAAAAGGGCAAAAAGAGAATAGATTTTGCTATTTCTAAGTACTACGATATTTGGAGGTGATTGCAGAACATGGAGGGATGTTTAACTTTCGTGATTAGTGATTAATGAAGAGAAGATGCATCAAATAGCTGAGAAAGTACTAATGGATGTGATGAATAGTAGGACCTCTGATGAACACCACACGAGCTGCCCGGCAAACTCATTAACTTTATCCAGGGAAAATGGTGCCACGTAAAAAGGAATATGATTTTTTCAGTGCCTTTTTTGAGAGCACCTCGTCAAATATTACTTCGCTCATCGCCAACATTTACATAATTGATCCACACTAAACATCACTACAAAGGGTAAACAGGAGTTGATGTCAGCTGTCAGCACGCACCGCCCTTCTGTAAACATGCTCCCCCTGAAAGTCTGTCTTACACTTATGGACTGTGCTATTAAAACAACCATCACGTGAAATGACGTTAAGTGGATGCACCAAGGACGCTTCCTGTCCTAAATACCGGAACACTTACTCCAAAACTAGACTGCTTCTTGAAGAAAATCGTTGCTAGATACACGAGTCACTGAAGACTAATTTCACGTCATACAAATCAGCGGGACCTGCAGTTATTCGGATTCCTGTGCTCGGTCAATGAAGGTCAAGGTTCACGGTGCCTTTCAAAGTACACTAAGGCACCACGTTACTTCACTGACCTTCTAGCAGTCCGAAACACGTTCCATGACAACACTCGGTGCACGTGACACAATATACGCACAGTGGCTATTGCTATGATCGACAATAGAGGTTTTTGTACCTGCTCCGTGTATGTGTGAGGCCGAAACAGCAAGAACAACATGAAATAAGGGGAAAATAATGGTGGGATTAATTTTGTGGCGTGTGTGACTAATGTTTAATGAATGTTATTTTGCTTTCATCTGTCTATTTATTTTATTTCAGTTTGGTCGTAAGGAAGTTTATAGAATCGTAGTTTGAATTATATCTCCTATTTTAGAAGGTTGAGGAGAGGAAAGAATGGTGAAGAAACAAAAATAAATAAATAAATGAACTAACACAGACAAATATGAGAAATGCAATAATGAAAAGAAGAAGAACAAGAAGTCCCAAGAATAACTAACAAATCTTCCCGGATGGATAAACAGAATGCCACGTTACAATCCTGTCTTCCGCGGGACATTCCCATGAAGCGACCACCGTTTTCTAATCTAGTTCCCACTCTGCTACTCTGCAGTCGTTTTTAACAGTGGGAAGAGAAGAAAAAGCGTTTCGTGCATGTGTGTGTGTGTGTGTGTGTGTGTGTGTGTGTGTGTGTGTGTGTGTGTGTGTGTGTGTGTGTGTGTGTGTGTGTGTGTGTGTGTGTCAGCGCTCCCTGTAGGCAGGCATGTAGAAACATTCGACATGATAAGAAAAGCCTAGATATATGAAGAATATTTCAAAGGCACCTGTCATTTCACACGCATACATATACCTAAACAAGCCCAAATTATAGTTCGTTGACCAGCCAGATGGAAGCAACGACCCTCCCTCTCTGTTACAGGTAAAAGTAGGCAAGGGCAAGTTACGTATGAGTGAAGGAATGAACAGAAGGGACCACAATGACCGCATGAGGAGGAGGGATCTAAGAGGAATACTGAATAGGTGTGTGTGTGTGTGGCAGCAGGGAGGATAATTGATAGGGGGAAGAAGGGAAGTGTGACAGAAGGCTCGTATGAGTGTAGTAGTCAGCAGGTGGGGACGGAAATAGCGCAAGGGTGTTAGTAAGAGTGAACCAGGTTAGACTGAGAGAAAGAAAGGGGAGTGAAAGGACAAAAAGCGTAGTCAGTAAGAGAGAATAGGACGAGGACTGTTAGAAAATGCCGTCTTCCAATCTAGAATAGGTGAAGTTAAGTATTGCTGGGTAAAAATGGAATTGTGAGTCTCGGGAGTGTAAAACGTGTGAAGGAATGAATGCATACGTTTTGAATATACGAATACCCCAAAAATAAACAAGAAAAAATGAAAATTACAATGAAGTATGCAGTGAGGATGAAATAAAGCAAAACCATCAACTCTCTCTGCAAGAATAATGCCAAAAAAGAAAAGGATAAAGCGAGTTAGGTGAGTAAAGAAGAGCCGTGTCAGTGAGAGGGAGGTCAGTGAGGGATTACAACCAAGGTGCCTTTATCAAGTATGTCCAAGGCGCCGACAACACTAGCAGGGTGCGTGAGAAGGTCCTGGGGAGTCGATACTGAGAGGCTATATTTAGTTGACCAAATGATTCATAGGTCTGTTCATCGCAGTGGTGGTGGTGGTGGTAGCGGCTAGGGAGGCAAGCAGGCAAGGAGGCAATCAGGCAAGCAGGAAAGCAGGTGAGGCCGAGTTTCTGCGCACCGGGTTATCTTCTCTACATTGACACTAAAGTACAGAAAGGAAATGTTGTGTTAGTATTTACTTTAACCCCTTCGGTACCATGCCATGTTTTCATATTCATTCCGCTTATTACTTGGTGATTTTATAGAGCTTCAGATACTTATGTTGGGATTAGAATAGTGAAGACTCCGGTCATTAATCTTCCGACCTCCATAGATCCTTTCTAATGTAAACAAAATCGTCTAATCATACCCAAAACTCAAGGTAAAAAAAATGTTTTACAGTACTGAAGGTGTTAATCTCTTGTTCTCCCTTTCTCCTCTCCCCCCATGAAAATTGGTCAAGAACTCCTTTAATGTGGGAGCAACAGATGGCAATTTGCGATAACTCTGAGTTGTAAAAAATTCAAAGGTCACAAGGGAATTATTTAGAAAGGTGAATGAAGTTATTTTTGTGGGTAAGGTTAGACCGGCAGTGGAGCCTGAACAGAACTGCAGTAGTTACTCCTTCACCATGCTCTAACGTTAGTCTATGTAAGAAAATCCTTAAAATTCAATGGAAAACTATAAAAATAAAGGCCCCCTTGAGCCTTCCTCTGAAGCTGAGGTTTTCGCCTTGTGTAGGGCACCTCACCTCTGGCTTTCTTCTCTGTAGCTTCCTTTATAGTACTTGGTCTCCCATAAATGTACGTGTGTCTGTAACAATTTATACATTTACACTTTAGTCTGTTTTTATAGAAAATTGAAAATGTTTTTGGTGATATATGATGTGAAAAAGAAAAAAAATAAAGAGGGAATAAAGAAAGAGAGATCATGAGAGAGATAGAAACATACTACGTCACCACACAGATATAGTATAGTACTATGAAAGATGGCTGGGATTAACCTCTTGAGTACCATGACCCCTTTCCATATTCATTCTGCTTACTATTTGGTGATCTTATACGTACACCTTCAGAAACTCATGTGGGGATTAAAATAGTGAAGACTGTGGCCATTAATCTTCTTACCTCTATAAACCCTTCCCAATGTCAATAAAATCGCCTAATCGCAAGGTAAAAATGTGTCTTAGTACTGAAGGTGTTAAAATCTTCGCGTAGAAACAACAGCTCACAGGTGTCCGAGCAAGGAGTCCGCTGCCTTGGTAACATCGCCACCAAGCCAACACTTGCAACACACCGCGTAAAATAATATGGACAAGCTTCCTCCTTTACCTCCACCTCCTCCACTTCCTCCATTCGCCTCATGCCTTTAACACCGCCACAAAAATACCTCGTGACGTCATCTCTCTGGAATACACTACTGTTTTCACTCCGACTCACTACGGCGCCCTCTCCTGCTAGCCCCTCCACAACACAGCGAACCATACAACCTCATGCCGGCTTGGACCAGTTACAGAGGCACTATTACTGAAGAACAAAGGGAAAAAGACTCTAAAAAGTATGTGTATGTGGGGAGGGGAGCACATTTTACTGGAGAACCAAGGGAAAAAAACTACAATAAGTGTGTGTGTGTGTGTGTGTGTGTGTGTGTGTGTGTGTGTGTGTGTGTGTGTGTGTGTGTATGGGATGTAAATCTCTCCTCCATCTTCCCATTGAAAAGTAATATCTTGCACTCGTAGACAAAAAAGTAAAAAGCATCAATTTAATGACAAACATAGAGATGCACATTTCGAGTCACGGTTACTGGAGGGAACTGGACAAGGAGTGGTAAGGCTAATGAGAGGAAGCAGCGGGCTATGAGGTGCGGGAGGGGGCGTGGCAAGGCGGGCGCTTCTAAGTATAGACCACACCCTCACTCATCCCCCCCACTATGACGCAGCTCACTCAGATATTTCGTGGTGACAGACAGCTGAGCTACACGGCCGGTTGCCACCACCACCTCCACCACCACCACCACCTCCACCACCACCTCCACCGCTGCCGTCACATATTAATGATTTATAGTTGTAGTGGTAGTAGTAGTAGTAGTAGTAGTAATATATTTCTTCGTGTTTCAAGACAGGTGCTATCTTCTCTATCCTTTTCCACTCATCTCAATCAGCTCTTCATTTATTCCAGTCCATTCCTAGGAAACTACTTCTGCCCACATCACTTCAACCAGTCCTCTACCCACCCTTTCTTCTTCTACCATGCCTTACCATACGTCACCTTCACCTCTGTACAGTACATGTGGACGTTTCTCATAGCTAAGCCCACAAGCTGCAGAGGCTAAAGAGACCAAACAGTTTACGTTTCCTGAGCCACAGTTGGTCGAGTCAGTACCATCATCTCGCTACAACAATGAAGGTGTCACAAGGCTACGAGGAGGCAGTTAAGGTGAAGTAACTGTCACCACTATTCATAGGAGCAGTACGAGGATCAGATGTGCTTAGCCGGACTCACAAGCGTTGCGTGCCAAAGATCTGCAGCGGCGATATGGTCAGCAGCAGCAGTACCAGTAAATTTCTTCAAGGTGTACAGAAGAGCGTGGATATAAACCCAACTAAACGGGTCTCGAGTTTTACAGTGTCTGAAATTAATCAAGTCCACTAAACGTACACACACACATACACACAGTACAACTACTATATATGATGGACATGCTTTTTTATATCTATTTTTCCTTGTCCAATCTTTCTGATACATGTGAAAAAAAATAAATAAAAGAATAAGCTACAGAATTTCGATGTCGTCCGCCGCATCACCGGGTCTTTGTAGTACTATAGGTGATCCCTCGTGCCGTATCATTGCCCTGACTAGTCGTATAATACTCATTCAACGCTACATTTCTCAGCAAATGACAGACAGACAACGTTCCCGGCAGATACCGCAGCTAACGTGAGGCTGGTGGTCATTGCGACAGGAAAATCTGGTAGTGGTAAGTTTCTATTTAGTTAATTCCATACAGTAACACTTGGGATATTTCTACTGACAAAATCCCCTTACTTCCGTCATATATACCACTAAAATGTGTGTGTGTGTGTGTGTGTGTGTGTGTGGGGGCTAATTGTGTTTTTTTCTGCCTGTGACTCAGACTCCGGCAAGACAGAGGCATCCACGTATCTCGTGCGTTAGTCTAATCCACCATTTTGGAACTCTTCTTTATGCAGTTTTTACGTAAGGGTGCTGCCTCAAGCCATCCTGTATACATTACTCATACACACACACACACACACACACACAGAGAGAGAGAGAGAGAGAGAGAGAGAGAGAGAGAGAGAGAGAGAGAGAGAGAGAGAGAGAGAGAGAGAGAGAGAGAGAGAGAGAGAGAGAGAGAGAGAGAGAGAGGGAGAGAGACAACTGTACATAATCTAATCCTGTAACGTTTACCCATATATCGATAACATAAACATGAAACAACGCCAATACAAGCTGTAATGAACGCCCAGTTGGCACCTAGTACGACTCCCAGGAACATGTGGGATTACTGCGGGTTTTTAAGGAACACCAGACTGAAGGGACCACATGCTCTCGTTAGAAGGCGACCACAATCTGACAGTGGTGGACGAGGAGAACCTGTGGGACCTGTGAGCAGCCTTGGGGGAGGCCTCGACAGAAATGATTTTAGTGTGATGGTGCCACGCTTGGAGCTATTTATACACCCACACGGCTGGTCTGTCCGATCGTCTGCCAACATCTAAATAATAAAGTGTTCGTGTGGTGGTCGTAGTGAGCGTCATCTATACTCGTGCCCCGGGGAGCGTGTCCTGCGTGCTGCCATGTGCTGTTATAAATCGGGTCTGCGTCAGGATGTGGCACACTTTTGTGATTGTGTCACGTCCAAATTTAGAAGAAAACAATATACAAGGGGAAAATTGGCAGGCGTCCAGTAGTAGTGCTGCACCAAGGATTACTACTCTCCGGAGGGCGCCTCGAGTTCCGCTGTGCTTGGCGCCGCCCCGAGCCGCCATACTGCACTTTGCCCCAGCTCGCCACCATCACACGCCTCACGATTTTCAGACAGTAAACGGGGATAAACTACCCATCGTTCCATTTCATTAAGAGTCACGCTTTGATTCCTGAGCGCGTCCATGGCCATCCAGACTGTATTAACTCTTGCAGGACAGGGCCAGGTGCATGCCTTCTGAATCATCGCCTCATAATACATTGCTCCTCCACCCTTTCTCTCTCTCTCTCTCTCTCTCTCTCTCTCTCTCTCTCTCTCTCTCTCTCTTTCTAAAGGAGGCCATCAGACAGCCCCGTCACTCTTATATTTTGGGGACACTCATCGCCCTCGCCCAGTATAAGTGGGTCAGTGGGGGGGCCGCGTCACTGCTGCTCTGCTTTGCTGTTTCGTGTCTCGATGCCTCGCCTCTCTCACTGCCACTTTTACTGCTTGCCTTCTTCATCAACACTCTATTTTTTATCCATTTCGCACGTCACATTCCTCAAACCACCTTTGCCGCATTCCTTCTCTTACTTTGCGAGTGTTTTCTTCCTTGACTCACACTTATTGAACAGCTTTATTGGATTATGTTTTGTACAGCCAACACCGATGGGGTGATGTGTGGCCGCAGATGCAACAACGAGAGAGAGAGAGAGAGAGAGAGAGAGAGAGAGAGAGAGAGAGAGAGAGAGTGTGTGTGTGTCTAAGCTCGTCATACGTTTTTTCCGCCATGCCGGTTATAAGTCTAGTAAGCATCTTTGATATAGACAATGGTTCCTCGTGTTTCTAAAAGGTACGTGCACACAAATGACCAGTGTAGTTGCCGCAGGGTGAGCTTGCTGAGCCTGTCTCTCTTCGTTCATATACATATAAGGAAAAGGGGAAATAAACAATACCAGCACCTCGTGACTAAGTATCGTATTCTCAAACGTTTCTGTGCTTTATCTAAATTTATACGAGTTGTTAAGGGTGTTTTTACGGTTCTAGAGGCAGAGTGAGAAGATTTCTACATCTTTAACTGGAAAAACACTCTTGAAAACCCCGGTAATCATCTCTGTGGCCTTGGAAAACAGTCGTGGTGAGGGAACAAAGGGTTTCTGAAAACGTACCTAAGGGATGTATAGCCCAGTGGTGCAATATCACAAAGTTACTAGATAGACATGTACGACGCAGTTACAAAATAAATGGCGTAAATAAAGTAAACACTTTAACATATTAAGCCTCTGACAATTATGGCTTCTCCTTAAGCCTGAAAAAAGTGTAAGAGTGTAATATTGAAAGACACGACAGATACGCATTGAAGAGAAGGATGCAAGTTTCTTTTCATATTTTAAGTATAGTCTGTCTATTCTAAACTGGCCGCTGGGTCTCGGTTTAGTACGAAAATGCCACATCTTGAGGAAAAGCAGTAGTCTACCCTTGTGATAATTGTACTGATCAATAGAAATCAAGCATTATGCACACAAAATTAGTTATATCGTGAATTAGCTACATATTCTGAACAACAACCTAATAGTACACTTCCTCAGATCAAAATCCAGCGGCCAGTTTAGAATAGACTATAGTTGATGTGACGTCGGTATAGCGGGAAGGTATTCTTTTGGTGGCTAGTGAAATTTGTCTTACACCGGATTAGTATAGTGAGTTGGGGACGTGATGTCTCTCACCTTGACATTACACACGCATGACATAGCATTGGCATGAATCTGTAACTCAATATCGACACGCTGAAAGGCGACTCTGCTTTGCTTGTAATGCGTGTCAGTGTACACACAAGAATACAGCAATTATGGATTCTCCCTTGAAGTTAGTACATTTTGTCCGTCTTATGCGTTCTTTGCCTAATCGGAAGGGAAGTATAAAGATGACATGGAATTTTTAACTTGTGGGTGAAGGAGGCACTTATTTGACAATGGTTCATATTCACAAACAGTTTGCTCTCTCACCACGACTATTTTCCAAGGCCACAGAGATTATAAGCGAGGTTTCTAAGAGTTTCTCCAGTTAATAATATAGAAATCTTGTCAATCTGCCTCTAGAACCACAAAAACTTGCTTAAAAACGGTTTGGTCTTTCACAACAACTATTTTCAAAGGTCACAGAGATGATTAGCGAGGATTTTAAGAGTGCTTCTCTAGATAATAATGTAAAAATCTTGTCACTCTGCCACTAAAATCGTAAATGTATAAACAAAATCATGTAAATTTAAATAAAGCCTTTTGAAATAGTGGAAACGAAGAATACGAGACAATGACCCACGTAAGGCCAGAAACAATGGTGAGCAGAACGACAGTGTTGATGGTGACTGCAGGTGGTCATGATAGATAGCTTTTGATCTTGGTGGTGATGGTGGTGTCTGCGGCTGTGGCAGTGGTAGTGGAAGTGGCAGCAGTGGTAACAGTGGTGGTGGTGGAGCCCAGTCAGAAGCTGTACGGGCTATTTCCTCGTCAGCTCCCCCCACAGCCCTCTCACCCCCATGTCTGCCAGGGTTTATGGCGCCAAATTAATACCAGTAGTGGAGTGAGCCAGCTGTGGGAGCGGAGCGTGCCAGAACGTGCCCCTCCACCCTCCCTAACCACCCCCTTGCAAACACCACCACATCACCCACACCACCTCTCTC
This sequence comes from Portunus trituberculatus, assembly GCF_017591435.1. NCBI lineage: Eukaryota > Metazoa > Arthropoda > Malacostraca > Decapoda > Portunidae > Portunus > Portunus trituberculatus. Next base: position 9,602,498 of record NC_059269.1, on the reverse strand, counting down.
AGCCGCGGCGCCCACCCACCCCTCACTCGTCCACCCATCAACCTCCACCTCCTCACTCCTCACTCACATTCACAATCCATTTCTCTCACTCATCACTGCTCCATTTTTCAATTTTAGCTCCTTATCTTGTCCTATACCATTACCATGACCACCACCACTAAGCTACTGCAACCATTAGTAACCTGTAGAAATATCGTGTTATCTATTTGTAATCTCCTAGCTTATTTCTGTCCCCATCTGTCATTTATCATCTGTTCTCGTCTGTTTATTGCTGTTCAGTGTTCTATTCAGATTCGTTTAACATTTTTTTTTTATATTTCTGGCTTGTTAGTGTCTCTGAGTTTTTAGTTCTACGCACGGCACGGTGTAGCCACGTTCGCTTCTTCGTCTGAGCTGAGAATAAAAGAAGCCAAAATATCTTGAGGTTAAATATATTTCTATTGTGTTTCTTTCTTACCTCTGCTCAAGTAGTGCACAAATATTTTTCTCCATCTCTCTCTCTCTCTCTCTCTCTCTCTCTCTCTCTCTCTCTCTCTCTCTCTCTCTCTCTCTCTCTCTCTCTCTCTCTTTCTTGAACTATTTCTGGTGAAATAGCTGAGTAATTTCTTTTCCTTTACTGGTGAAATAGCTGAGTAATTTCTTTTCCTTTACCATCACCACCAATGCCACCACGACACAGACACACACACACACACACACACACACACACACACACACACACACACGTCACCATTACCACCACCATCACTGTCACGAAGCAAATCAAAACGAAGAGAATAGACAACAGGTGAGGCTAAAGAAATGATTTATGAGGAACAACACGGCATTAATAGATTATATTACGAAGGAGTGCAGATTGTTCTTTTCTCCTTTGCTTTCTTTTTATCCTCCATCTATCTATTTAACCATTTCACTACAACACGAAGTAATTATCAGCAACAAAACCATTGCGTGGAGTTCTTATAAACATCTACGTACACGAAAGTTAGCGATGAAAAGGTAATAGTTTTGCACTTTCTTCTGGTGCTGAGACAGGGCTGGTAAGGATTTCTCAGTGATTGTTGATTAGGAAAAGCTGTACCAAGCGGCAATTAACCTCTTCAGTATTGAGAAACAGTTTTACTATGGGTTTCTAGTATAATTCAACGATTTTATTTACATTGGGAAGAATCTATGGCGATCAGAAGATTAATGACCCAAAGTCTCCGCTATCTTAATTTCCATATAAGTTTATGAAACTATATAAAATTCCTAAATAGTAACCAGAATAAATATGAAAACGCGTCATGGTACAGAAAGGGTTAAAAGAGTTGAACTCCTATGTAACGGGATTAATCTACTATTACACATACGCACATTCACACACACACACACACTTACACAAACGCATTACCTTCACTTTTAACGTGCAAATGTTTGTTATCACACTCTTCACGTCACCAGACATGCAGTTCCTAGCAACCCACTTCTCATATCTCTCTTGTTATGACTCAATGACCTACTTCTACTAAACTAATCAGTACATTACGTCGTCAGCTAAATTTGAGACGCAGGGAACCGGTAAATAAATCCATGGGAGAATAAACCAGTTAGGACCAATGTAACTCCTTTAATCAGATTAGGAGAGCGAGAATTTTTCCGCCTGGTTGTAGAGTAGAGCGAGAGTATAGTAGTAGCAGGCGACACGTGGAGGAGCTAGGTGTATACAAGAGAGACGTCTGCCAGAGATACTGAGGTTACTTTTAGCACCAATGCATCAAGTCTATACAAGATCCTGCAGTCACGCTGGCCACCTACTGAATTGCCTAATGGCGTGACACTGTATTGATACGAGAGAGAGAGAGAGAGAGAGAGAGAGAGAGAGAGAGAGAGAGAGAGAGAGAGAGAGAGAGAGAGAGAGAGAGAGAGAGAGAGAGAGAGAGAGAGAGAGAGAGAGAGAGAGAGAGAGAGAGAGAGAGAGAGAGAGAGAGAGAGAATAATACACACACAAGCAGAGGGAAGCGAGGCACATCAGTAACTCACCAATGACTAGAGAACAATGACTGAATAACTAACTACTAAATATTCAAGCTTTTACTGAAATTCTTAGGCAAAAACGAAAACCACTGCACCGCCTCTGTCTTCCTTTCCTCATTGGTTAATTGAGAACAGCTGGCGCCTCATGACACCTATTTCAAACAGAGGCGGGAATCTGTCCAATACTAGATGTTTCCGTAGCAAGTCCATATGTCCATTGAGGTGTTCCGTTAAGTCTCTTCTTGTCACAGTGGCCTAATCTCTCCGTGGCTCCAATGACGGCCTCAGGTGAGCTTTCGTGGAAGTGTTTCTGACGAGTATAGAAGAAGTAGTGATAGAGAAGGACGATGTGACGACCTGCAAAGCGAAATACGTTAGAAGAAGAAGAAGAAGACGGAGGAGGAGGAGGAGGAGGAGGAGGAGGAGGAGGAGGAGGAGGAGGAGGAAGACGAGGAGGAGAAAAAGTTGAAAAAGAAGAAGGAAAAGAAGAAGAAGAAGAAGAAGAAGAAGAAGAAGAATAAGAAGAAGAAGAAGAAGAAGAAGAAGAAGAAGAAGAAGAAGAAGAAGAAGAAGAAGAAGAAGAAGAAGAAGAAGAAGGAAAAGAAGGAAGAAGAAGGAAAAAAAGAAGAAGAAGAAGAAGAAAAGTAGATGTAGTAGAAGAAGAAGAAGAAGAAGAAGAAGAAGAAGAAGAAGAAGAAGAAGAAGAGGAGGAGGAGGAGGAGGAGGAGGAGGAGGAGGAGGAGGAGAAGGAGAAGGAGAAGGAGAAGGAGAAGGAGGAGGAGGAGGAGGAGGAGGAGGAGGATGAACAGGAGGAGGAAAAGAAGAAGAAGAAGAAGAAGAAGAAGAAGAAGAAGAAGAAGAAAAAGCATTGAAGGACAAGATCTGATGCTGAGCTCTTCCGACATTGCGCTGTTGCCGTGCCGGACACACCCGCCAACACTGCTCCAGCGATGATAATGCTAATGATGATAATGAGGGAGATAATTCTTTCCTACACTTTCCCTAACTTTCAGATCAGGAAGCAGTTTTCTTGTACCGTCTATCGGGACTCGCTACATGATTTTCTCCCTTGAAATGTCAATATATTACAAATTCCATTCGATCTCTTAAATTTTGACATATTGCCAGAAAAATATTCGACAAATTTTCCTGTTCGTCTCTCCCAGCCTTTGTTCAGCCTAGATGGCACCACTGACCGCTTCTATTTTTAAAGGCTCCATCTCTGCGCGAAGCTTTACTGCAACAACAAACACACAAACATGAAGGGAGGGGTACAGCCTTGCTCTTCCCTCTCCCATTTTTTTCCTACTCCGCGATGTGTTATGTAAGGATTCTTTAGCCTCGTATTTACATTTCCCCTCGTACCTTGACTCTCGGAAGGCTTACGCGGTGGTCGTGGAGTGCCTTCCTTTGTTCAGAGAGAGAGAGAGAGAGAGAGAGAGAGAGAGAGAGAGAGAGAGAGAGAGTTAGAGAGAGCATTAATATCGAATATGGCACGCCTGCAATCCCTCTGCATCCTTGGTTACCATGCAAACTGGGGGAAAATAACAAGCAGGTATGTGTGGGCCAAATGCTGTAGAGAAAGGGTGAGGCTCAGGGATGCTGCCTCACCACTCTGAGCCTCAATAAATACACCTCTCTTAATCTCTTCAGTAACAGGACGTGTTTTCTTATTCATTCTGGTTACTGTTTTGGCGATTTTATACAATTTCAGAAACATATGTTGGGATTAGAATAGTAAAGACTCTGGCCATTAATCTTTTGACCTCCATAGACCCTTTCTAATGCAAATAAAATCGTCTGCTCATAACCAAAAATCAACGTATAAATGCGTCTCAGAATTGAAGAGGTTAATCCCGTTGACTGCACGGTAACTTCTATCCTGCAGCCTCCCTGTGTAAGACTTCTCCTCCTCCTCTCTTTGTCTATCTTTATATTGCAAGAGTTACGCAGTATCTTCCATTCCTTTCTCAAATAAACCCTGTAACCTTCTGCTAGTCTTTCCTCTTCTTTTTTACCTTTCGTACTAAATTGACTGTCCTCATCAGATTCTTTTCCTGATCATGAGCGGTAATCGAGTGTTTGTCTCTTGTTTGCAGCCTCAGAACAGCTTCTGTATAAGGGAGCCAAGAGGTAAGGGCACGGAAACGAACATTTTATAGTACGTTCACAAGACAGAGGCGCAGAGGGAGCATCATCCTGAGCAGCTTCCAAACAGGTGTGGCTCTCACTGAATATATTGCTCTATACCGCCTAACCTCAATAAAATGTTTACCTCTTTAAGAATATTGTTGCAACACTCTGAGCACACACAACATTTGACATCAGAAAATAAGCCGTCCTATAAATGACATGTCACCTGCATATTCTGTGCTTACGTCAGGAAAACCCATTCAACATCACTGTGGTTTTCTTCACAGGCTGACTTACGCATGTATTTCAGATAGATGAATGCAAAGTCATGGAGGCAAATTTCTTATATGAGTTTCAGTGCAGATTAAAGAGATGTTATCTTAATTACTGGAACATACAGTACTATAATGCCATGGAACATAAAGGGCTTCAGCACATTTTGCCTTTGCCCGAGAGCCTTTGGTAGAGAGTGGTGAACCCGAGCCGATGGGCCGCTGACTGTAATAGGTGGTGCGAGGATGTGTGGCCTCCTTTTGGGTGGTTTCAGCTCTGCTCCCAGCGCCGCCGCGCCTGTGCTCCCTAACACTCAGGCACATCTCACTTTGGTTCACTCACAACTCCATTTTAAGACGTGATGTATGCGATATAATGTTGAAGACGACCACAGCTTGTGAGAAAATGAAGCTGCGAGGTGTTGGAAGCGCTGGAGAATGTGGCCTAAAATACTCCCTCCGTGACTTCAGCTTCCCCGCCCGTTCCGTTGGTTTTCGTTCTTAAGGCAGCAAAGTTACTTCGTGTAACTGTACGTAGGTTAACCTTTTCGTCCGAACAATTCAGGACTGGGCCGAGGATGGTTCGTGGCACACGGACGGAAGGGTGGGCACGGGGCCGAGTGCCAAAGAGCTGCGAGAGCCAGGGCGCCCAGCCAGTGTTGCCCCGAAAGCCAGCGTGCGTGCACCGTCTTCCCGTCACTGCCTCCGTCGCTTCACTCACTCGCAACCATGAGTTGGCCATCTGCTTACGGCTACAAGTACACCCCTATTGGCCTCCGCCAGAGGGAAAAGAAGGATGATTCCTCAGGAACCCGCTCCATCTGCACCACTGTCCACCTTCCCCAGGGCGGACACCTCCTCGACATTGAGAGGCAGTACGGCTTGGACGGCTCCATGTCGAAGAGGGTGAGTCCCACACATGTCCCCATCCTCCCCAATGAATCCCAGGCTCAGGTGGTGCCATCTGTACAGACAAGTGGAAAGCTTTTCCTAAGAGTACTTGGCAAAATTCTTGTTTTGTTTTCAAAGCTCAAGATTTTGATGAATTACATACAAGTTCTTTTAGGTACACAAGTCTTTTGGCTAAAATGAAAATGAGGAAGGAAAGGGAAACTCAAAGACTGTGGAAAGTGAAGTGATAGTGACGGTGGTGACGCCGAAATAACTGCGAGCGGAGGCTGCGCCGCTCAGTGAAAATTTGGATCTAAGAGCAACAAAAAACCTTGCTGCCGGCGCCTCAGGGCAGCGCGGGTCGTGTTCACACGTGCAAGGGATGACTGGATCAATTGCCACAATGCTGACACAAGGCAAATGCAGCACATAATAAAGATAGGCCCCTGCTTCCCTGGAAGAGTTGGTCACAGCTCCCCAACACCCCGCATTGCCTTGGATGTGGACGTTGGCGGCTGTTCAGAATGGCAGCGCCTCAGAGGTTCTTTCGTCACCTTGGAAAAACTTTCTTTGGAATGTCCTCATTATTTTTCTCTTACACTAAATGTTACACTATTCTATTCTATTGGAATGATATAACAAACATGCTGTGTGTGTGTGTGTGTGTGTGTGTGTGTGTGTGTGTGTGTGTGTGTGTGAGAGAGAGAGAGAGAGAGAGAGAGAGAGAGAGAGAGAGAGAGAGAGAGAGAGAGAGAGAGAGAGAGAGAGAGAGAGAGAGAGAGAGAGAGAGAGAGAGAGAGAGAGAGAGAGAGAATCTGTGGACGAATACAATAGCATGTGAGTGAAAGTGTGCACATTCAACCTACTGTCCCATCAAAACAATACACACAAAAGGCGCCTCAGCCGTCACAGCAGCAGTAGCATTAGCAGCAGTGTGAGGAGAGTGCCAGCCCAGCGTCTCAGGACAAGGTCACCTCCACGAGAAGCACCTGCTTGATCTCTAATTATAAAACTGTAGCGATGAACCACCATCAAGACTGTGGGAAGTACGCGAGCAGAAGAGACGGAAGGATCAATCTGTGAAGGCCAAGGCTGCGGGTCCCTCTAGCGGTGGTCTGGCGGCTCAGCTAACTCCCGCATCGACCTCTGAATAGTTCTGAACGTCAAAATGCAACACAAGTAGTGCCAAAAGACCTTGACGGAAGATCGTGTGATGGAGCGAGAAATGCAATGACAAACCCAAATGACAAACGCATATGTGATAATGACGTCATGCTAGTCTGACACATCATGGCGGAAAACGGGAGTATGAGTCTGTGCCAGCTAGGAAAGACGAGTTATTTTTGCTCACCATCCTCCTCCTTCTGGAATTCACCCCTAAACCCCACACCCAACTCCACTCCTGACACCCACCACACCCACTCCTCACCTGACACACCTTCTTCCACTCCATTCTGATGCTCACTAGCACACTCCACTACACTCTTCCTCATCAACTGTCCTAACTGTATACATGACCCGTTTCTCTCTATTCAGGTGTTAAATAACTTACATGTATGACATATTTATTTGAGATTAGTACAGATAATGTAACTAACAAATTGAGTGTAATTGCGTACCTAGTAGTTGTAGTAGTAGTAGTAGTAGTAGTAGTAGTAGTAGTAGTAGTAGTAGTAGTAGTAGTAGTAGTAATAGTAGCAGTTGTAGTAGTAGTTCTAGTAGTAGTAGTAGTAGTAATAGTAGTAGTAGCAGTGGTAGTAATAGTAGTAATAGCAGTGATAGTAATTGTTGTTGTTGTTGTTGTTGTTGTAGTGGTGGTGGTGATGGTGGTGATGGTGGTAATTTATTCCTTTCATGTCATTTTTTTTAACTGTCGTGTTTGTCAAAACGAGAAAACAAGAAAATAGAAAAGTTTATCAATATATTTTGCAGAGAAAAAAAAGAAGAAACTTTCCACTTATTGCTGCTTTCCCTCCTCCCCATTCCAAGCCTGACATGTTCGTCTTGCAATAATAAATAACTGACTCACACATACCCGAACCACTCTGAGTTTGTGTATATCAAACATTCACACGGACATGTGGACAGGCTCTTACACATCAGTTCACCTCGTTGGCTTGAAGCTCCACCCTCGGCCGATAACATTTTTCTTTCAGCCCTCGATTATCCTAACAATAATGACCTCGAAACGAAGTCCTTCACTTTTATCAGATTTTACTGACGCACACTCACACACACACACACACACACACACACACACACACACACACACACACACACACACACACACACAAAGACGTTTGACTGGACATGCAACAGGTAATGAATGGACTGATAATGACACGGTACAGTAGCGACACGCCTTGACACTTGACACAGGGGTACTCCATATCAAGCGCATCTCAACAGGCGAATCCCTCACCTCACACCACCCACTGCCACATCATCGTCTCACGCCCCCACGCCTCCCGCGGCTAAATGGGGCACTACCGCTCTTTGTTCACGCTTCCCGGCTGGTGTTAACCCACAGACCTAATTTCGGCCAGAGAACAGCAGAGCCTCCACCTTCCACCGGACGCGCCCTTGCTGCTTACCAGGCGGCGGCCACGACCTACACATTCATGAGCTTTGAACCACTAGTAACGCTGCCAGTGGTTAGGGCGATAAAGATTGTTTTCAGCTGTTACAAATATCCATATCAATGTTTCTGAAGCAATCATGAAAAGAGAAACATGTTTATGTCGGCCTGACCAAAGATTCCTGACGGTACGCCCCTGCCGCTTCATGAGTGCCGTCAGCCAATCCACCGTGAAGCTGGTGGGCGCTGTTCGCTCGGCGCAGTGGAGGGACATATATGGCGGTGCGGCGGGCGGGGTGGCTCTGAGGGGGTGGCGCGTGCCAAGGGTCGCTCCCCCTCCCCCCCTCATCTCGGGTGTCTCGCTCGGCTGCCGGCCACCAATGGATTCATAATCGCGGTTCAGATACAGCTGCTCACCATACTGCATCATTGTGCCCCGTAAACAGTGACGAAGATACACTACTTTTGTTCTGGACTGTCCATGCATGATAAATATAACGAATACTTTCAAATAAAAATATATGAGAATTTTATGTATTTTAACAAGTAAAACGTGTATGATGTAAATAAATATGTACTGCGTGCCACTATAGGAGATACTGGTAATTAAGTAGCCACACTGTGATATCTTCTTGTAGATACTGAGATTCGTGTTATGCGTCAGTGATACAATCGCTGCACACTGAGTCATGTCACTGCGCACTCAGTTACATGACTCATGGTATGAATTAGACAGGCTTATGTAAAAAAATGGGAACAGAATCTTGAGTTTCCGTCACATGGTGGATGTTTTGGGGTGCAATCTGGGCACAAGGTGAAAGTGTCACGCATTTGCACTTGGTACAGGAAGGCGGCGGTGTTGCATGGCGGGCGGTGTTGGAGGAAAGAGGAAAAGATTTTACAGAATTGTAAAATTACATGAATGACTACTTTGTCGCTTGCCTGGCGACTTCACAGACTGAGAGTGACTGTCTCACCTATCATGACTCAATACAAGCTGAACATTGTATAGCTGATCCAAGGTAGAGATACAAGCACTTTTCCAACACGGAGAGACGTAATGAACAATATATGTACAGCTGCACCAAACTCATAACAAAGATACATGATAACAGTAACTTGGAGCACCGCTGTGTTGGCTGAGCCTGGCGCGCCCTTATTTGGTGGTGCAGCTGTGATCGCCTCCTTGGCCAGGCGGGCTCGTGGCCGTCACGCATTTGTCACGTGTCAGCTTCTTTTACATATCAGAAAAGAAACTTCTAGTTGAGACGCAGGTGTTTGTAAATTTTTTAATTAAAACACTGGGGGATTTACACAGGCGTTGGCGCCTCGGATGATTGTATTTATTGACACAGGACACTGAGCTGATGAATCCTTCTGACCTAACATTACTTCGACCAAACACGACTTTGTATCCTCGCTGGTGGCGCTCAGTAAAGGTCCTTGGCAGGTGTTCCCTTGAGAGCCACTCCGAATCAGGACTTCTAGCACGATCTGACTGCCAGCCAAAAATAATACAATAGAGAGTTTAGCGAAAAAAAGAGGTGGTTTAATTAGGTGTCTTCGAGCACCGGCTTTCGCGGCCATCACGGAAGAGAAAATCAAGGATCCCGCTGGCACCCACTTGGCACGAGACAGCCACCCTACCCTAGAGAGCCACACGGGAACACAGTATGCGGTGAAACAAAAGTATCGCAGTGGACCACTATATGCCATGCAGTCACCGAGTTGTTAGAATGTACAGAATTAAACACGCACTTCATCTCACAAAGACAAAGAACAATGACTTAAATGATAGCTAATGATAGCTAATTAGTGTCGTGCTACCACCGGTCTTGTTATGCCCTGCCAAGTCCTCCGAGTGTGGGGAAGAGCGGTAGTTTTCATCTAGTGCAGGTCATTCCTCAACTCACGGCCTCCTTAGTACTCCATCAGTTATCGGCTTCACAGAGGATACTTCCTACACACACACACACACACACAGCGAAGTTGGTTGGGTGTGGTGACTGAACCCTCGTCGCTGTCTCTCAATAGTAGGTTCTCTACATACACGAGTGCTTGAGGTGTGCTTAAAGCAATCAATCATCAATCCTTGTGTTCCTGTGACGCGTTTGGAAGCATGTAAGCAAAATAACCAAAGTTCAGCAGTGAATTTGATACTGACCCTTATATGATGTAGTCAAACATACGCATAATGAAAGCTTTATTCTCTACAAAACAAAGATTGCTGAAGTGGATCCTGTCGACAACTATCCCCGGCGTTATTTAACGTCCATGAAATACCCTGAGGATGTGGCCCCGAAGTGCATGGTGAGTGAGCCACGCTGGGGCTCCTCAAGCTGTAAATGTACTACTCTTGATTCACTGCGGAAACTTCTTCGCTCTACTACTAATTCACCCATGACAAGTAACGCCCTGACAGATCCACCACCATGGCCCACCAAGACCCTCCCTCCTTCCTGCCTCCGCTGTCACCACCACCCTTCATGAGCACCGCCACGCTTGGTTGCTCCGCGGCCGCCCTTCTGAACCACTCTGCCTTCACCCACAAGCCAAGCCTTCCATTTCTTACTGCTTATGTTTCGCCTCTAATTCGATGCCAAACTCTGCTTCACTCTTGATTTTTCCATGATTGTAGCCGAATGTTTTAGCCAATTAACATCATGCTGTCTCCTTTTCCCGACTTTTTTTTGGCAACTGTCCTACTGTATCATACGATGACAAACTAAGCATATTTTTTTCTGGAATATTGATATTTGTGGCAACATGCCGTGTGCTCAAGAGTAAGCCAGTGTTTATGGTTATTTTTCCAGGAGGATTATTGCGGGTTCATGCCCTACACCCCGGCTGTGGCATCAGTCAGGCGTCGGATCTAACCCTTACGCCAAGTCCTACACCACATCCTTTCCTACCCCCCTAATTCCCGATACTCCTAAACAATAAAAAAACAAAAAACAAAAAATTTTCGTTTTCTAAAAAATAAACATTTGAATAAAACCAATAAAAAGATGAATTCGACTCACAAAATTAAATCATCGTATTCCGAGCGTCTGTAATTACTGATGTTTGTGTACTTGCCACTGACACAGCTTGGCTTCCCTAAAAGTTAACTGCGCCTCATGATCGCACTACAAGTCAGCTGGCGAGGCAGACTGAGCCGGACAGAGAAATGAGACTCCTCTGGTCATAGACACTCCCAGCGTTCCCCTGTCCCTCCAACAAGTGTTGCTCGGAACAGAGGCATTCCTTCACCCTCACAGCTAGACAATGTACGTACAGGTAGTAGAGAGCACATCATTAGTGTCTAGTCTTATTTCCCTGTCCTTAACTCTACTGCCAGCTGTCTCGTCTTTATTACTATCATTACTATTATCATTAGCACACCTTAAGAATGCAGCTAGACACATCGCTTCAATTGCTGTACACCCTTAACCCAACCTGTGGCTGCAACCAGGAAGCTTCTCTTCAAACACTGTACTCGTGATCTCATTACATCTTACTAGCCCTTTTGAATCACACGAGGACTCACTCCTTGCTGCTCTGTTAGTTGCAATATTCTTTAGTTTATCTGTTCATTTATTGTGTGTGTGTATGTCATCTAATCTGAGAAATTACAATACTTCCCTGGCTGATTCACATTCATGAGCATTTCTTTTCTTGCTATTTAACATTCTCATGGAGATTCACGTCAAAGGCCTTAATTAAGTCAATCAGCCTCACGCCTCACACTTTCCAGCGTCATTCTTGCCCAACTCATATAAAAATTACTTGCCTTATATTTTGCAAGGCAACTTCCACACTCTATACCTTTCCTATTCCTAAATAATAACTATACTACAGTACTTCATTAGCGTTCTCCTGCCTTCGTAGCATCCTGTATCCTCTTACTCCTTCACAACTCCTTATTAGTTTCCTCACACCTGCGACTCGTTATAATGAATGTCCACTTCCTACGTCCACGGCGGGGAGGCGAGGGTGTTCCTCCACTGAACGACCTAAGCTCCACACAACCTTGTGAGTTGTGGATTCTGTGTTTCGCCTGTTGTATGCTGTGGCGTGAAACTTGGTCCTGCACTGAAACTCTTGTACACAAACCCTCGAGTCTTGCAACCCTCCCTCCTTCTAAGAGAGCGTCCCGCTGTGTGGCGGGCCGGAGCACAGTTCCTAGCGGAGCAACGCGGCCGGTCCTGTTCCACCGCTAGCTGCATGATGGCTGACGCGTTGTGGTGCGTGCATAATGCAAGCAACATGAAAACTACCTCTTAGGTGTTTGGCTACACTGACGCACACAAGAAAAAAACATGTACCATTAAACTTTTTTATAGCAAGCCATTTTTTTCTAATAATTACAGGACACATAATAATTATTAGTCATTAAAGTTTTTCTCTTAAATTTTCAGGTTTATATACTTTATTTGCTTTTTTGCTTATTTTGTTTATAAACCTCAGTTTTAGCGTAAAACTAACACCCATATATATATATATATATATATATATATATATATATATATATATATATATATATATATATATATATATATATATATATATATATATATATATATCTATCTATCTATCTATCTATCTATCTATCTATCTATCTATCTATCTATCTATCTATCTATCTATATATATATATATATATATATATATATATATATATATATATATATATATATATATATATATATATATATATATATATATATATGAATTTTCAAGTTAGCACTAAATAGAAAGGTGGTGAAGATGGAGGATGATGAGGCAGTGGGCCGGCTGTCTCGCCCTCCTCCACCAGCCAGTCTGTGGTGCTGCATGACAGTAATGCCTGCCTGTACCGCTTAAGTCTGTGTACTGCTTATTAGCTCTTTTGTTGAGTTAATTTGATTTAAATAATTTCATTATTATAGCTCTTCTAATAGTACCCTTTCTATATTTAAACATGACTAAACATTTATCAATCCACAAACGCGCACACACACACACACACACACACACACACACACACACACACACACACACACACACACACACACACACACACACACACACACACACACACACACACACACACACACACATACAACGGCAATGCATGAACACACACTGACACGCTGCATCACAGAATGTCGAAGTTACATGGACATCCTAACAAAGACTTGGACATTCACCGGTCTGGCCTCGGGAAGCCACACACTACACCTTCGCTGCCCCTGTCACTGTTCTCTGCCGTAGACCACCTCCCGCAATCCTTGATGGCGACTGGCCTGCCACACCCACTTCATCTGCTCCCTTCCCTTGCTCTTCTAAGCACCACAACACTCACAGTCGTCTTATGTTGCAGGAGACGCAGAACGTGGACCCCGCTTCCTTCCTCCCCAGCCCTGCCCGCCCTGCCACTGCAGAACCCGCCTCCTCCACTCCTCTCCTCGACGCCTTGGAGCCTCGTGCCCCCACTGACTTCGAGCGACAGGCTGATGACATCATTGCTAACTTCCGCGCCAGGCAGGGGCTGCCCCTTGAGGTAAGGTACTGGCGGGAGCAGGGATGACCACTTGTCATGGAAAGAAAGGGATGTGTGTGTGTGTGTGTGTGTGTGTGTGAGAGAGAGAGAGAGAGAGAGAGAGAGAGAGAGAGAGAGAGAGAGAGAGAGAGAGAGAGAGAGAGAGAGAGAGAGAGAGAGAGAGAGAGAGAGAGATGGAGACGTTGGTGCAGCTCATGCGAGGGTAACTGACGAGAGAGGAGGGACAAAGAACAGCGAGGCAGAGGGAGACTCGAGTGTTACACAAAGGGCACAGAGCCAGATATACTTGCCTGGGGGAAAAGGGAAGGGAGGAAGAGCTTCCGTAATGCCTATCACTCTTTGACACTAAGATTTGGCCGGCCTTGACTCTCACCTAGCCCCTTCCTGCCTCTCCTCTGCCGTGATGTGTGCGTTGTGTGAACCATGTGAGAGGTGGCGGTGGTGCAAGCGATGTGTGTCGTGTGAATGCATTTCAATCATATGCAACTAATGGCCTTACATTCCCTACAGGATAAGTAATAATCACCATTAGTCTTATAATGGGTCAAATATGTCAAACTTCAAGGTATTGGTTGAATAATATACAATATGAATAGTAGGAAGCCTTGCAGTCTTGTAGGTGTCAGCCAGTGAGTGATTGTTACGTCAAAGCGGTTTTCGAGTAATATACATAGCCGGTCAGAGAAGCGTCTGTCCACTCCCACCTTCCCCACCATGAGCGGCCGCTTGGTGTCCACGCGTAGGGTTCTCTGCTGAGCTAAGTTCAAATGTGATGACTATTCCGAATGAAGAATGTATGTAGTGCCAAGTGCCAACCGGACAAAGCCAGAGCAAGTAAACCGCACCCGGCCGCACGCTGTGTACAGATCAGTGAGGTGCACGCATCACCTTCAGGAGATTCTTTTTCTATTAGTGTCATTTTCCCCAGAGAAGTGATGTTGTGCAATGGAGCAATTTTGATAATTTTTTTCAGTTAATCTTTCTATTGATCAAATTTTTACCCTCAATTCCAGTCATTAATTTCAGTAATTAATGGAAATATGTTATTCTCGGTTTTCATGAATGATGTGTTTCACGAGGGCAGATTTTTTAATGCAGCAATCCCGTCCCCCAAGCCTCGCGGCACGCTGCATGTGGCACGCGGCCTTCCGAGCGGAGACTAGCACCTACACACATACACACTCACTCACACACACATCTGGATCTGGCTTATGACACACAATCATAATGATATGCCAACAGCGGAAAAGATGCAGCATTCCGACCGACTTGATCAGCGGGAGTACCTGCCTCTGCTTCGAAAATGAGAGAGACCGAATTCGCGCCTTCATGAAGGACATGGTCGGTGGACGGACCTTCTCTTCCTTTCATCCATTAACTCTAAGCAGCAAAAGCGTGGTGTTCTGAGCGGTTTGGCTAGCAGCCCCTGCACTTGCTATTTTATTTAGCTGTAAGGTGTATCCTGTGTGGTCGTCCTTGTGTGCAGGTTGTCTGCTTCTTTAAACAAAACTGAAGGTGAACACCCACAAGGGCATGACGAGGCTAACGACCAGCATGTTGAGCCACAGCCCTCCCGCAGCTGTGTTTCACGTGCCTTGTGATTCCAGAGTTCTGTTTCTCTGCACCTGCCTGGTTGTGCCCTAACGTCACCTTCCTTGTGAGAAACACCTTGCAGCGGTCTGTGTCCAAAACTTTCTTCTTACGTCAACTTATATTTATGTTTTATTTTTTCAATTTTTTAGTTGAACTTACAATTAGCATTCAAAGCTTTTTTCAGTAGACCTATTGCGGTGCATCACTTTCTGAAGCCAATGGATTGTTACTAGACGAGGCAGCGGGCGACAAAGAGCAAGCACAGGCGTGGTGACGAGGCGGCGCCAAATACTCGTACATTAATACAGCTGCTCTTTGTTGCTACTTCATTTTTGCCTTCTTGTAAACCGAATTTGTCACTTTTTTTCCTGCACCAGTCCTCATTTCCAGAAAACTGACGTCATTTTGGTCGACATACTGTCCGATCGTGACGGAAAACAGCATGCACAATACAATGACGGAACTTTCTTGGATTAAAGGACTGCGATAAAGTTTTGACGAAACGCTATAGTGGCAACTGCTTTGGTACAACATTTCGCATTCAAAATTCACTAAGTAAGTTGTCAAGCATCATTGTAATCTAGACGAGAGATAACTGACGCCTTGACGGAGTTTCCTTCAAGAACTGATGTGGTCAAGCTGACAGGTGAGGAACGGAATCAGCCACAGCGTCAGACCATTCCACTGTGCTGAAGAGCGCAAAGCGCAACTCTTCCGAATAACAATGAATGAATAAATTTCGAGCAATATATAGCACCGTATGACACCTGAATCAAAGAATACTCCCCTGTAGTTAGCCTAATGAAATGTCCTTGTTCTAAATGATGAAATATCACGACCTCTTTCCAGTCTCCCATCGAGGCCATTCAGTACCTGGACGACACTTACGGCAAATACTCAAACTCCTTGCGTCGTGAGGTACTGGTCCATCCCTAGCACCCTCACCCCACACTCACGCAGAGACCAATCACTCACACTTTGCTGCTGCCACTATTCGAGCTCATTAGTGACATGGTAAAGCAGTGTGAGGAAGCTGTTAACCTGCAGATGCATCCCTGACTAATGGTGCTCCAATGAGACAGAGGATTGACTACAAGGTCCACTAGGTCCAGGATCAAAGAAGGGAGGCTTGATGAGACTCTCCCCGCGCGCCACGCCGCCTAACACACTCAGTGTATCCACCTTAACCCTTTGGTCATCTCCATCGGAGCGGCCAATTACGATCTAATGCATCTTAGTTGTATTTTCTTATCAAGTAAATTTATTTAAACGTGTGCTTTTTGCCTGATGAATAAATAAACACAGTGTTTTAATAATTTCCGGCACACCAAACGATAAACACGTCTGATAATTAACACTCATTTGCCTCATAATGTTGACGTTGCACGCAGCAGCTGGAGCTCCTGGTGTCCGCAAGGCTATTCTCGTCAGCCGCCTCCTCGCCTAGCTGTCTCCGCGCTGACCACAAGCTTTGCTTCACTATACCTATATTTTCCCTTGCTGAACTCGTCCTTCTTTACTTTCTGCCTTCCAGCAATTTGTGAATCGCATGACTTGGCCCACGCATTTGCAGTCTTTGGTTATCTGGAAAGGTATCGTACTCGTGTCATTAATTCTTGACGCCATGTATCACTCATGTCTGACAGAAGGCAACACTCAACAAGCCCTTCACAAACCAGCTTAAACGAAATTTACGAAATTCAATTTGCATGTTGCTAACATGTTCCACTACAAACCACACACTGAACAAGTCTACTGTAAGCACAGCTTTGTGCATTGTGGTCAATCTAGCAGCGCCCAACATCGTCTTCTGGCAGTGTGACGCACCACCTCCACGCCCCGCCCCGCTCCGCCCCGCCTCCACGCATCGCCACTAGTGGTCATCGTTCATTCGAGCATGCTGACGCCCTCCTGACAACAACTTTTCGGAAATACTTTGATCCTTGACCAATTTCTTGCGTTAAATTTTCCTCATCAATGTAAACGTATTTTCATTTGTTGAATTTTTCCTTGCAGAAACTTTTGTGGCGTTCATAAATGCGCTTCAAACTTAGAGTTGCATGTAAGTTAATTGTGAGAGGTGCCGCTGGTCTCCCTCCCCGCACCGCTCTGTGCTGCTCAACTCTTGCCTCTGCCGGCATTAGCGACATCATGAAGCTGACAAAGACATGCACTGGATCTATTCCCCTGCATACATTTCATGTTTTGTACTTTTAAGATTTTCTTAATTAGTTTCGCGCAAAAGTATCTAGTTCTAGAATATATAAATGTAAATTTATATATTCAGTATCAAATACATAATTGACTTTTTCAGCTTTAATTATGCCGGCCGCTCTTTCACAAACAAAATCCTTCGTAAGTGTGCATGCCAAAGCGCCCTAATATTACTCACGATAAATTTCCTTTTCATTTTAAAACTAAACGAGAGACAATTAACCCCTTTTTCTAACAAGTGCTAAGGTGACTGAATCCATAACTCTTGGTCAGAGCGACACGCTGCCACGTGCACCAAGGGACCCGTGCAGCCTTCACCCTACCTCAGCCTGGACGCAAGCATGGGGCGGTCACTTGCCAAGCAGTATCCCTGTGGCCTGTGGCATTGTGTTTTGTTATATAGGAAAAAAACAAAACAAAACAGCTTTGGAGCTGAGCCTTCATTCATGTCGTGACAGTCAGTGTTTAGCGAGGCGTCTGTCATGATTCAGTGCCGGTGTGGGACATTCAGGTATCATTAACTCTCAACAGGCATCCTGCTCAGCGCGTGCTACAGCGGGAGAGTCAAAGATCTCATCCCTTCTTTCCTCTAGCGCCACTACAACCTCGGCGATCAAGGAGGAATCCAGTTTGACATCCTCCTCCTCGCGGGTAGGTGCTGAGCGCCACTGGTTGACCCAGAACACAGCTCCACATGGCCCGCGACTTCTGTAGTTCTTGGTCCTCGTCTTTAGAACTGGTAGTTTTGCAGCGGTCATGTTATGACAACGTTTCTCTCTTACAGTCTTGAGTCCAACTATAACGGATGTCTGACTTTTGCGTGAATTGTCATAGAAGTAGTAAAATTATATACTTTTTGCTTCTTTACAATTCTTCCGATACATTCCACAACTCATTCTTTGATCGAACGATCTTTAGGAACATCTAACACTGTGCTTTACTTCACTGTGTTCTAGTAGTAAACAGACGCGTCAAACTGTTGAACTTTCGCCCTGGTGGCCTCGTGTGTGGCTCGAACGCGCACGAGTGCTACTTATCTTCAAGGTCTGTGACACTTACAAATGGCAGCCACAGTGTGAGCAACAATATGATATTTTGTTAAGGATAAAATAGCGATAAAATTCATAACATGAGCTCGTCAATCATTAAGCAACCATCGCTCCTCATACACAGAGCCTCTTGCACCAGGTGTACTGCCTCGTGTCACTCAGACCCAGCAAGTGTTCCCCGTCTCCTGTCTCGGGGTTCCTGACACCAGTTATGGATTCTGATTACCTATAGCATCTTTTAATATACTCCTGTTCTCTTCATTCTGCCATTAACATATTCAAATGCATGTACTAAAACTGTCTTCCAGCATGTACTGTTCACGGCTAGAAAGGATGAAGGCATTAGTCGGAGTATTTATTTATTGGGACAACTAATCACTTCATGTCGCTCGTGTTTTAATCAGTACGGTGGTCGAGGTGACTAACTAACCCTTTACGAGCGCCCCACAATGCATGTTTCTCCTGTTTTCACCAATTCCCAACACCAAATTACATATTTACTTTTGTTTATTTCAGTCTCCTAACCTTTACCTCTCCTGGGGTTACCTTGGCGGAAAGGCGTCCCAACTCTCATTAGCCTTAAGAAATTTGTTGTAACAGGTGAAACGACTCCTGGTTACGAGTACATCCCGCCGCCTGCCGCTGCATGCCGCCCCTAGCCATGCCACCAAGGGACCTAACCGCTCCTCAACACATTAATTTACACGCTGATCGCTTCCAGCCAAGAGTTTCAAAATTTACAAAGCATTGTTCATTCATAAATAAATGCATCCTATTTTCACAAACACATGGGCCTGTAATTCAAAAGGTCCTCTTTTTTTCTAGACCTCCTATTTTTACTTTGATCTTCAAAGATTTTTACTTTTCTATAGATCACTTCCTATCTCTGCCTTTTTTGCTCTATCTATGTAGCAAGCATGTCAAAGACTTTATTATTTGGGCGATGTGTATGCAGACATGCAGACAGCCACAACAAACACGATGACAGCTCTGGCATGCTCGGAAAGGGTTTGACATCAACTCACTTGCACAAAACCAGATACTAAAATTAGACAAACACTTATTGCAATTCTTCCTATTTTCATAACACTAACAAGCAATGCAAAAAAATAAAATTCCCAACATCAATGTGTAGCTTCTTCAAGGCTGTCAAATCTCACCTGACTCGGGCCCAGTCGGCTGAGGTCTCTCCTCCACCCACGCCTCCACAACCTGGGAAAGAACAACAATAATTTCCAGAATCATTTACCTATAACGTAAGAAAAACTTTGATAACTATATTCAACACAATAGAATAAAAAATTCGGAATGCTGTTCAGTCATTCCAACCTGATGAGGGCGCCACCCTCTTGAAGGCAGACTAAACTCCTTGGAAGTGATTACTCTTACGTTCATCTTGTGAATCAAATAATATGAACCTTGACCATCACCCACACTATTTAGAACAGACATGCTAGTACACATTAAGCCAATGTAGAACAAGTAAATAAGCCTCGCATTACCCACGCCTGGCTCTCAGCCCTTTGTGGGGCGACTCCTTCAGCCTGTCCTCCGCGACACAGCTTTGCATGAAGCTTCCCCACTAACTAGTTTGTATTTAGGAATAACTGTCTAAATAAGAATACTACCAGTGTGTTACATTAATACCACATGATAAGTATCATTAGTTTTTGTCTCAGCCACATTATAAAGTATTTTTGAAGTCTTCAGTATTTACAAATATATCATGTAACATCAAATGTGCATATCTAAATGTCTCATATCCTAAATACCACTATATTGTCCCTAAAATCGTTGCTGAGCATCATGGCAGGACAGGTCTTCCTCTCCCACCCCTCCCTGGCCATGATCAAAGTAGTACCTGGTTTCTCCGCAGATTAAAAGGGCTATGAGGAAGGCGGAAGAGGAGTCCTACTTTTAAATGGCTGACGACAATCTCCCGAACACCTGCACATCTCTCGACTCATCCATCATGGCATCCCCCTGAACTTGTCGAAGACACACTGGATTTTTGGGCAACCAGCTGACTACTTGCTGGCCGGAGAGGTGGACGACGCAGCGACCTCCAAGCCTGTCGCCGCGCGGGCCGCCCACCTGCCCGCCACTCTTTATACCCGTGACGCAGCCGAGGTTTCGCCTCCCCGAGTGGGATGGAAGTGTTGGCTTTTCTCCCAGTTTTGTATAGAATGGGACAGAAGCATATCACCGCGTGTTTACCTTGCATGCCTTTGGACTTTGTCACTTGTAAAGAGATTTTTACATCGAAAAAACGAAAAGAGCAATTCAGCTCCACAGATTATAATATAATGTTTTTGAATTGTCTATTATTATTCATTTTACAAAATCACACTTGGTCGTATACTATCTATCACCTCTTGTGTAACATTAAATTTGGTATCTTTAAGTCTGGTTTGGAAGATATGCTGCTTGGCTCACACAGTAACAAAAAAGGGTAATATGTAATCAGACAATCCTTATTAAAGATAGTATGAACGCTGAAATGACTCCTGTTTCAGTGAGCCCTATTTACCGGCGCCGTGCCGCAGTAGTCTCACTCACACTGGCATACAGACCACCGCCTGCACCAACAATGTTTAGGAGCAGTGTTGTTCTGTTCTTCGTGCTGAATAAATACTCTACAAAGCTAAGGCAAAAACAGATGCTTTTATCCTGAGCGAGAGCAAAATATGACAACCTCTATATAGATCACCTTACGCCAGTACCTTGTCTGAGAGTCAACTGTATCTTCAACACGGCGCGCCTTCCATCCTGCCATCAACTGAGCTAATAAGTACTTCTAATCCTTCCACCAGTAATATGTCGTGGAATGAGAGGATAACTAGGATTTCGAGTTATTACTAGAACTTTTGCTTTGCTTTTACTGATAGTGTCAATAGTTTCAATCACGCTGTCAACAATACGTAGTATTGTTGACACAGATTTCTCCCTACCTAAGCAGCTAAGATAGTTTGTCCTTCTTACACCCATACTTTCTTTCCTCATTAGTTATTTTCAGTACAACAAACCCAATACAATATACGACGGTGTGTGTGACTCTGTACACTCGACCCTCACTGTGGTGCATGTCACTCATCTTACGTGAATGATGTAGCGTTCTGCCTAGACACTCCTGGAAGTTTCTGAACAAAATAACAGACATTCTCCCGCCTCAGCAACGTGACGCAACAAGGAACACCACGACGTCCCAAGTGAGAGTCATGGTAAACGGTAATCTAACATTTACCAACATCTCTAGACCGCTTTGTCAAATTCAGGCGGACCAGAACAAAGATATATATATATATATATATATATATATATATATATATATATATATATATATATATATATATATATATATATATATATATATATATATATATATATATATATATACCTTGTACAATGCTCAAAGTTTGATGATTTATGTAATATGAAAATCTTTGCACAAATAAATTTGGTTGCATCATATATATATATATATATATATATATATATATATATATATATATATATATATATATATATATATATATATATATATATATATATATATATATATATATATATATATATATATATATATATATATATATATATATATATATATATATATATATATATATATATATACACACACACTTAAGTACATTCTGCCCCAGCCAACGTATGCAGATTTGCGTCATTGTCATTCATGCAACATTAACATATGTGACATAAGGTAGCACGGTTTGATATAAACTTAACCAGTGACGTGTCTGATGGAATTCGTACCATGGGACCCATCATACTAAGAAACACTACTTAATCTGCTGCTCAGGTGGTACGAGACACATCAGCAGCAGGTTGGAGTTCAGTAACCTCCAAATAACCTTGAGGGCAGCGCCGCGCTGCTCCTGCCGCGAGATGACGAGACGGCGGGAGAGAAAGCAGCCAAGGGAGATATTTAAACACAGTCTCACATAGCAGTATATCGACCTAAGTCAGAAAATCGCATCTTCTTTTGTATTGTATTGATTCACATTTAGTACAGCTGCTGCACACATTGCAAACATTCCACATTTAAGGAATAAAAACACGCAATTGTAAAGAGATTCATACATTCTCAATTCCAGAACAACTTAGCGCCTCAGAGAAACCTTCAACAAGGGACAATAGCAACAAGGTTTGATTGAAGGGCTGTCTCCTGTTACACTGACACCAGCCCATCACATAATCACTCAGTAAGGTACTCATAAGGTACTGAATGATATGATGCATACAATTAAAAAAAAAAAACATTAGAGTACCATGGATGCTGGCTCATGTATCCACCACGGTGTGAACCTGGCTGGCGCTGTACCTGCACCCTGAGTGGCGGAAGTTTCTTGGAAGTCTGAACAGGAGTTGGCCTTCCCTCTGTCACTGTTGCTTGCGTTTTGGAGTCGACTGTATCTGAAAAAAAAGATTTAAAAAATCTAACTGCTTGGCATTGGTTTTTTTTTTTTTTTTTTTACTTAAACATTACAACTGCAGGTAGATTTTTTTTTTTCATTTGCGATACTATTAAGGTATTTAATGCTCCTAGCTTTGCTGAATGATATTCAAGATTCACTACGGGAAACAGTTTCCGACAGAGCTAGTCAACAAATGCAACTTAGTAGAGTATGTAATATCAATATGAACTTCTATAGATCACTGTCCCGTGAAGCTCAGAAAATGGCCCTTCCTGACAAAGAGGCAAACAATGAGTGCCTTGATGCAGGTAAGCACCACCTGGACCTTCCATTCCTCACAGGTATCTGACAGGTACATATATCCAAAATGAGTATTAAATCATAATTATACGATGACTGACTTTATTCGAGTGAAATTAACTATTCACCACGAGCAAGAGGGAAGTTATTAACTGAACATAACATCTGCTGGAACAGCGGTGATGGTACACGGGGCCTCAGCAACGCTCAGCACATACATGCTTGGCAGCTCACTTGAAGGAACTGAAGATGCCCGATGAGGAGGAGACGGCGCGGCGAGAAGTGTTCTTCCCAAGGCGCCAAGTCCCTGTTCCATTTTTTTCAGGCTGCATCTCATCCCCAGCTGCATCAGAGCCCGAGTCCTTCGCCTCCTCAGCGGAGTTGGAGAGGAAGGGAGAAGACCCGAAGAACATCTGCGAGACGCGCCGCAAGACTGGCCCGACCAGACGAGGAGCGGTCTGATCCCTGGGCAGGCTTGGCTCTGACCTCACCAGCTCCAGCATGCTATTCATGCTGTTCTCCTGCTGTAACAAGACACAACTGTAATGTTACTCATGATGCTTATACTCCCTTCGCTGCAGCACCGACTCAACACTGACATCTCCCTGCCAGCAATTACTGGCACCGCGCTGAGTGAACAGTCACCTTGGGGTTGGAAGGAGTTCGAGACACGTCGCCACAAGACTTGGAGAGATGTTGACCTTTCTCAGACGAGGCATTTCCTTTCTCGTGAACGGAGCCGCATGCACACCGCCTCTGCTCCCTCGTGACACTTCCGTCTGGTATGAAACAAAACGTTTAAGAAAATAACGTCACATCCAAAAACACACACAAGCACGTAAGCCAGCAAACAAACTAGCAGGT
>NC_059269.1:9561128-9573628 GCF_017591435.1 Portunus trituberculatus | reverse complement strand
TTCCTGCTGAAACGCTTGTATACATAGGCCCGTATTCTGAAATGCTCTGTTCTCTCATGTCTATATTTATTTTGCTTACTACTTGGTAATTTCATACAGCTTGAGAGACTTATGTGGGGGTTTATTATAGCAATGACTCTGGCCATTAATCTCCTGACCTCCATAGATCCTTACTAATATCAATAAAACTGCCTAATCATACCCAAAAATGATAAAAATGCGTTCTAGTACTAAAGTGGTCAAGAAGTAAACTAACTACATTTTTGTTCTTCATTATTCAGCAGAAACACCGAAAATATACACTAAATGATTCTTTTGAAACCTAGAATTGAGTTTTTTTTTTTTTTTTTTCATCAGGTGTGTCGTATAATAGTGCTACGTAGCAGGACAAGCCACTGACCTCTGAACATCTGCCACACTCCAGGACTAGGAGCTCGTTGCAGTCATTCTTGGCACCTCTGTCGGTGGTGCACTGCTCAATGAGTCGCTCGTAGCCTTGACAGTATATGAGCAGTCGTGTGCCGATGAACCCGTCAGCTGGCACGCCGTACTCCCTATGCAGATACGGTCCAAATCTATTCAGTGTACATACTATTAGGGCATGTGAGGAATTCAAATACAACACAGAGAGAGAGAGAGAGAGAGAGAGAGAGAGAGAGAGAGAGAGAGAGAGAGAGAGAGAGAGAGAGAGAGAGAGAGAGAGAGAGCGTGGGAGGCATGGGAAGTGTGCGTAAGACTCACCGCACGAGATGGGTGTATCCAAGGCTACGACACAGGACGCGCCCTATGTTACGAGCTGTTGCCTCCTGCGAGTCCTTGAAGATTGTTTTGTCAGGATGGTTGGCGCCCTGCACAACAAAACATGGTATTGTTCATACATCTACTGCAAAACATTCACAATCATCCTTCAAACTTACTTGTAGTTGTTACCTTAGACAAACGAAGAAGACGAGAGAGAGAGAGAGAGAGAGAGAGAGAGAGAGAGAGAGAGAGAGAGAGAGAGAGAGAGAGAGAGAGAGAGACTAAGATAATATATACACGCACTAACAACTTCAAGTATATGTACAGGTGCCAGCACTTAACTCCTTGCCAATCCTGGTCATGTAATTTCCCAGTAGCAACACCTGTTAGCCCTACGCCAGGTGACGGCTTTAGTTTTCCTTTGATTGGTTCAACCACCTCAAAAGCTAAAACCTTAAGTTCCACCAACTTGACCTAACCCTCCTAGTCCATGCCCCTTCTCTTCCCGTGAATAGAACGTCACCACGTCATTTCTATCTCCACCATTCTCCTCCTCACCCCTCCACACACACCACACGAACACACACACACACACACACACATACTCACTCGCACACACCACACCACACCACACCACACACACACACACACACACACACACACACACACACCCATACTCACTCGCACACACCACACCACACCACACCACACACACACACCACCCACCCACCCACCCGCACACCCTCGGGCCGGAAGTGAGGTGTAGTTCGAGTCCACCCCCCATTGATAACGTCATATATACGTTATGCAAACCATTTTGAAAATGATGATTCCCCAAAAAGGAGCTGGACACGAATGCTATAAAAATTCTGACTTGTTATCAATCGAAACTAATTCCTAAAATATAAAAATATTTCCTGAATAAGGAATAATGAAAATATCTAAAAAAACATTTTTAATAAAGTATTGGAACTTCGACATACTTAAAACCATTCTAAAGCCCACCAATTTCACTCAATGGAATTGCTAACGTTTTTTAAAAATTATCACTACTATTTCGATATACCAAGACCTGGCAACACGCCCAATTAGAAAAATAAATATATTAGAAATGACGTGTTTTACATTATTAACAGGGATACAAGTTATTCTTAAGGTCCACATGTTTAACTTATCAGGAGCCCTACACAGTTTTTCCTTCATAAACTATCCTTTGAAATCACCAACACTTCGCTATAACCTCAAATAAAAATCACTTACAGCGGGGAAAAATTTTTGAACGTATTTTTGCATATTTTCGCCCTCTCATTTAAGTCCCATACTCTCTCTAAATCCCCGTACTTCACTCAGCTCAAGCATGGAAGACACGTAAAACACGACGAACTATCATTAGAAACTCTTAACTGGCACTTGTGACTTGAAATAAATAAACTGAGTCAAATGTAAATAATAATGGAAGTCGACTATATGCGGCGGGCAGAACATTTGAGCGGGAGTCAGTGATGACGTCACAATCTGGCGTCTCGTCACGCCCCGCCCCTTTTCCCTCACTAGGCCTCCATAAAACACAAAGCAGGCAATTGCTGATATATTCCAACAACGGATATGCAAGATTAGGCCTATAGCTCCACTCTGTGACCTGTCTTGCCTGTAATGAGTGAAAGATGAAGCAAACAATGGCCGAGAGAGGCAGTGGGTTAGGGGATTAGCTTGTTTACTTGTTGAAGGTTTGATTATTGGGAGTTTTTAAATATCTGTAGAAGTTAGTTTACTGATATGCTGCCCTACAGGTTACCAAGGTTAGGTTATGACATGGCAGCACCGTGAAATGATGAATTACACCAATATATTACTTACGTTAACCAAAGACTGGCTGCTGTCCGTATCATCAGTAGCCACCCATCCCTACACTGCTGTCCGCTTTGTGTCCTCAGTGGTGTAGATATAGTTAACCTCTGATTATTGAAGATCACACATATACTATTCTCTTCATTACTTATAATATTACATCATTATCTTAATCTTCGCCACTCTCACTGTCTCTCACCACCGGCGCTGTGCCTTGCCAGGCTGCTCACACAAACTAAGGCCCAGGTGAAATACGGCGACCGCTTGTGCGGGAAGCGTTTGGCAACACTATTAAAACAAATTTGCCAGAATCAACATGAATACAATAATGTCTTTACACAGGTATATATATGATGCACCAACAAATAGGTACACTCACATTTGTATGTATATTATAATGTATGTCGGCTCCCTACTTAAGCAGCAATTTTCCTACCTATATTTCAAACCAAAGCGATATCTGTCATCCTTCTTTCATGGCAGTTGTCATTGGCTACAGCTGCCTGTGATGTAGCCCGGCTGTCCTACCTGCATGTCATCTTTTCCTCTCCATCTACCGTTATCAGGTGTTGCTAATGAAAAATTGTATGGCCAGGAATAGCAAAGGGTCATACCTGGAGAAACTTATAAATGTGAAAACCTGAATATATTGCGATGTCTTGGGGTAACAGATTATTCACGACTTAAGGTCAGTGAGACGGAGATGGACACTGAGGCCATTGGTATTTATAGCATTCACCCCAGACCTTATTTTTACAACAAACTCTGGTGTCTGTACACAGTAGGAAATAATCATAAACGCGTCTAATTTGTGGTGTGACTCGGTATCAGGTGACGCACAACGAGAATGCATCACGCCGGGAGGTCCGTATGACTTCCTGTTCATGTGAAGCACAATCAGCTGATAAAACATTTCAGCTCAAGAGGATCGGTCATCGATGGGGGTCACGTGTTGGACTCGTGCTCACCTGTTTAAGCAACATTTTCAGAAACGTTTCCTCTCTCATATATAAAGTGACCATTTTTTAAAGACTACAGAGACTATTAGCCGAGTTCTAAAGAGTATTTTTCTTGTTGATAATGCAAAAAACTTGTAAACATGTCACTATAAGTACAGAAACACCCTTGAAAACCTATGGCACTTCAACTAAAGGCCTTTGAAAATAATGAAGGTGCAACGCAGGAGTGTTTCAGAATATCAACCTTATAATTCACTTTGAGCTCATAGATTGCATTTGTACTCCTTAAAAAGACGCACGTAGGTTGAAAGAGAATATGATTTAAGTTTTTAATTGCTATGTGGATTTATAACAAAGAGGACTTATCTCAGGACAGAGTAACAAACATTTGATTCAAGATAAAAAATATTTAGGTTCAAATGAGAGATAGGAAGAAATAATTGAAAACTGAAGTAGGATAGTGATTCAGCGTTTCAGGGAATATCTTAGAACTTCAGCCAGCTAACTGACAGGCAAGGACGCGGCCACTCATCTAGCGAGCAGCTGTGACAGTGTGGATGACATCAGGTACAGATCAGGTTCAGGGTTATCAATAAAACTCTTACCGCTATCAGATGAAAAAAAAAAAAACGAGTCCTCTACAAGAACAAAAAAGTCTGCTATTCCTGCTGGTGCCGTCACACTCGTCACCAACACACACAGGTACCAACTTCCTTTCTATGCGATTAGACGATTTCATTTACATTAGGAAGTGTGCATGGAGCTTAAAAGATTAATAGCTAAAGTCTTCACTATTTTAATCCTCATATAAGGTTCTAAAGCTGTATAAGATTACCATATCTGAATGAATACGAAAACACGTCAAGGTAATGAAGGGGTTAACCATATCAAAACACGAACTTGAGATTTCATGAAAACACCAAGTCACTGGCGTCACAACAACATACAAACAACCAAACCGGATATCCGCGGTCGCTGGGAACTTCGTCTTTCAAGCTAAACGTGACAACAATTACTCGGATATCCGGCAGAGTTTGTAAACATCTCCGTAAAAAATAAAGTCATGTAGATATCGTATTTCCGGTGAGGACTGTGCCACTTCAAAACAGTTTGCTCTACGATTGTGTTAGTAGTTTATAGTATTATCGTTATTGTCCTTTTTCATGAGCAACAACAACAACAGTAGCTAAGACTTCTTGCATTTTTATTGTTGGAGGGATTGGTTGATGGAGTTTCCTTGCTTGTATCACTCTCGTGGAATTAACAACGTGCTCGAATAGAACACAAACCCAGCCAAAAAAAAATTAAATAAATATTCCCTTACCATACTTGGAGTCCCCTTCTCTTATTTTCTGTTCAGCTAGTTTGGGGGACCCGCACCTCAGTGGGCCTTTGTTTTTTTGTATCAGTTTTTGTTGCCCTTGGCCAGTCTTTCCATCTTACATAAAAAAAAAACATCACGCTGGCTGGAGGCGCGTGAGTCAAGTGG
This sequence comes from Portunus trituberculatus, assembly GCF_017591435.1. NCBI lineage: Eukaryota > Metazoa > Arthropoda > Malacostraca > Decapoda > Portunidae > Portunus > Portunus trituberculatus. The sequence goes on along the minus strand of NC_059269.1, from coordinate 9,568,591 downwards.
ACATGACTGACACTTGTACTTCTAGCTGAGACACTATGGCCTTACTTCACATTTCAAGAAACATGGAGTGCCCTATACACACTACCAGACACCAGTAGAGCGTGCTTTGAGGCAAATACAATGTAGGAAAATAGTAATTGTCTTAGAAATCATAGTAAGAGAAGAAAGCGGCATTAAATTAATTGGTTGAATCCACCAAGTAACATGACAGGCTTAACTAGACGAGCGACCTCTCTTATGGCACCGTGGGAGATCAAGGTCACTATGGTAGAGTGTAACGAGTAGGAGAATAGTAAGTCTCAAATTCAAGTAACTATTTCAGTCATTAGTGTTGATAAATAGCAACACACACACACACACACACACACACACACACACACACACACACGCATAGATACACACACGCACACACAGTCTCCTCAGCCGGCATCACAGATCTAAACCGGGACTCGACCACGGCAAGGCTTTCACTTCCTGCGGTGGGGAAGACCAGACGGGCAGGAATTCCAGCCACCTGTCTCGAGTTGCTATGTAGTGATTTGATGCTGAAATCCAGCCATGAAACTAATCAAATAAGTAGCCATACAATATCGCGACACCTCTCAACGCTCAATGATTCTTAAGAACGCTGACTGAGTATACAACAAAACTCGAAGGCACATGACAGATGGGAAAAGAGAAAGCGAACACCATATGCATCCTAGGCAGGTTCCTGTGACGCACGCCTGACGTCATCCCACAAACCATCCTTACAGAATTCCCCGAAGAACCTCCTTTTAGGATATATACACACGATAAGATGGATAATTTTAGTTTCACCAAGCAAATACCGAATGCTACATGTGGGCTACACCGGGAATCAGTCCCCGTTATCATGGTTTTCATAGTCTGTCCCGCGACAAACGTAACACGCTTATGTAGATATATAGTTTCTTGCAGTTACGGGAGAAAATTCTATATATCAAGTTTGGTACTTAATATTTGTCCTATACTTATCAATGTCAGTCAGAGAGAGAGAGAGAGAGAGAGAGAGAGAGAGAGAGAGAGAGAGAGAGTGTTTATATGTGGCTATGTGTGTGCAGCACTGCCAACTTACGATTCATTTATCCAAGTAACAGGCAGGCATACAATCACTAAAATGAGATAAATACACACTCCCTGAACCTCAGATACTCACACTCACACTCACTCACTCACTCACTCACACACACACACACACACACACACACACACACACACACACACACACACACGCACACACATTTGAATAAAGTATAAACACAAGCTATCGTCTATTCCTTAACAAACAAATCGAATTAACGCTGAAAAAAAAAAGATTACAGCATTCGAGGACAGGTTAGTCAATGCACAGGTGAATCAAGAAAGAAAACAAAACTCCCGAAGAACTTTTCCTACTTGAAGGTCCCAATAATTTCCCCGCAGCGCGCGCGTACACACACACACACACACACACACACACACACACACACACACACACACACTCTCTCTCTCTCTCTAAAAAAAAATACGTACTTCCTTCCGGTTATCGTATATTCAAGGTGCAACATTCCCTTATATAAGATAGAAAACTTTGCTAATGACGTAATGAAACTGTTCCATGACATAAACAACCGCCCCTGTACCTTAAGGCATTACAGTACACAAAATGTACCCTTTCTAACACTTTATTCCCTTCAGCACTGTGACAAATTTTCATATCCTCTCTAGTTACTCTTTGGTGATCTTATACAGCTTCAACCAATAATCGTCTGTCCTCCATAAACCCTTCCTAATGTCAATAAAACCGTCTAATCATACGCAAAAATCAAGAAAAAATGCGTCCCAGGAATGAAGGTGTTAAGGATTTGTTCCATAACTTAGAAAATGGATGGTGTTTAGACTGAAAGATTAGAACAATGAAAACTTATTGTAATTTTCTTTTATGTCTTTAAGATTTCCTTGAGCCAATATACAACACGTGATCAATCTGCACATATTTCAAAACAACACTCCTCTATAATTGTCGCAGCTCAGTCACACTTAGGCAGCTCTCGTTTGAAGAGGGCACATCTGTAATGTAAACCACTCCAGTTGCTCTGTGATAACTTTAATGGAAGATAAACACCAATCTGTACTTCGCAGCTTGAATCACGAGGTGGGGTTAATGGACGCAGCAAACAAGCCATTGCATCACTCGGAAGTCTATCTCGTAATCTAACAGTAAATAAGAATAATGTGTAACCAATATGTAGGTGAGAAAAAATATGCATGGTGAGATCTATCTTCATCTGCGTTACGTCCTTTTCAGTCACCAACACTCATGCTAAGATACCGAGACCGACTTTCGAGTGGCCCTAAGACTGACGTAATGCAATCAGAAAGTGCATATGTGTTTTGTATGTTGCTTTCTCTATGTAGAATAGTTAAACCAGTGAGGATTCAACTCTCCCCATCGCTGCCAATGCCTCTTCACTGACAATCTTGCTGTACTATATGATATCAGATTTGTTTGAATAACGTCAGCATTCGTTTCAGACACGTATTCGTATGTCATGTGCTTCTTCACCAATCCACACTAACCTACCACACGGCACCCTGCATTCCAGACGGGGAAGTCCCGCCTCCTTGGATTGCACCACTCTGTGCAACTCAAAACCAGACTACTCCAATCCATGCAAATAATGTTAGTACAATCACAATACACTGCTTCATTTTAGAGACATCATTCATCACTCAGCAGTCTATTACGTTAGCAATTGGTGACAATCGTGGCACTTTAAGGCCCTAAAGAATAGCGCCATCTCGCAACCTGCAGTCAGGGGTATATAACCTCAGCCAGGGCCGGCGAGCAGCACTCTACAGCGCTATAGACAGAGAGAAGCGCGTTGGAAGGGTTCGTCGTCGTCGTCGTCTTAGCTATTTTAGGAGGGGTTAGGTTTCAGTACCCAAAATTACCTCTTCAAAATTCCATACATTGGAACAAGTAAGTTGAAAGCTTAAGATTATCTTTTACTTATTGAAATCAAAAGCTTTCTCTATCTCCTACTGCTCAGTGCCTGTTAGACATGTTTAAGTGTGATGTGTTAAACTGTAACATCGGAAAATTACTAAAATAGTGACATCGAAGAAGAAGAAGAAGAAATGGTAATGTAAGGTCTGGTAAGGAAGACCAAAGTGAACACGGGGATACTCACTAGATGCAAGACTTCCTTCAGCGTGTGTTGTTTACCTCTCATTGTGACTCTGCATGCCTAGCTCCGTGTCTAGTGCTGGTAGTGCTCACTGCTCTCCATGACTTACTTAGTTACCCATACATTTGATAAGAGAGAGTCTAGTCTGCTTTGAGGGTCTTGACTTCAGCAAGGAAGTATTAATGTGCAGTGATCAACGAGCAAGACTGGGAAAAAAAACTGACTCTGCAGGCAGTGGTTTGACTCCCAGCTGGCCCAGGCAGCAGGTGATCCAGCTATTGAAGCTTCCTCTTGATTGGCCGATAAATGGGTGCATGGGGATAGCTTGGGAAAGTATACTGTGGAAACTCGAATGTCACCTTGGCTGTGTCCTAGGATAAGGGATAAACTTCTACCATGAGCTTACTCCTTCACTATTGGGGCACATTTTTATGAGTTTTGAATATTCAATAATTAGACGATTTTATTTACATTAGAAACAAATTATGGCGGTCATAAGACTAATGGCCAGAGTCTTCACTATTTTGATCCCCACATAAGTTTCTGAAGCTTTATGAAATCATCAGATATTAAGGAGAGTGAATGTGGAAACGTGTCATGGTACTGAAGAGCTTAAAATCCACATGTATCTATAGCGTGCGTCTCTAACTTAGCCTTTAACTACAATCTGGCAATCAGCACTAATGACTTTCCTTAATTTGCAGCGGGGTCTTCACTATGTGGTTTCTGAAACCGGATCCGGATTCGTGGTCACAACATTCCAAGATCGAAGGGTCATTTCGGGGAACAAGTAAGTTCGAAATATTTATCTACCTGCGCACAATTATCTATCTAGCCTTCAATTTTAACTATCCAGCCTGTGCTAAATATGAAGCATGTAAACTTTTTCATAATCAAAGTTTGTGTTGTGCTTCAATGATATGGTTGCTGAAATACTGACATGTCCTTGATTGCCTTCAGGTATGAGGCCAGGGTTAGGTTGTAGGAAGCAACGCCACCTTCAACAACAAAGATGGAGGGGCGCCACCCAGAAAGCCACAGAGGGTGGCCGTAACAACCGATCTTGCGCTACCCCGAAAACAAAGGGGGGCTACAACAACAACCAGCCGCAAGTTCCCTCTGCCATGCAGCGAACACCATGCTGGATGACTCCTTCACGCACCGGGTGTGACCACCTCGAATTCCGGACCAGCGGAACCACATCCTGGAGGGCGATGACGCATCAAGTACAAGTGTAAGGGCTCCGAGGACCTCGACCAGCCATCATAAATCCAAGGTGTGACATTGGATTGCTTGTCTTTGGGATACGGAACCTTATAACTGCACCTGCATGACGAGTCTCTCCTGGAGAAGTGACTCCACAGGGCCTCATATATTAGACCACAAGGCCGAACCTGCACTGAATGTCCAAAGTGCGACAGTGGATAGCAGGTTATGGACTGAGACGAGTATATTTGACCCAGAGAGTGCCATTAAGAGCCTACAGCCTTCAGGTCTCTGAGGATGAGCTACGGGTCATACGGTCGAGCTCTCTAAGGTCCAAATAGTTGCCAAGATGTGACTTTGGCACGGGCCTTGAGGGCATGGCCGCGACTCACGCTCTGAGGCGGAGACTCACGGCTGCTGGTTGCTCAGCACCACCAGGCACACGTTGATCTGGTACTCGAAGGGTTACACCTGAAAATATATACTAGTGCGCTTGAAGAGAATGGGAGGATGGTAAAAACATTCCATTCGTCTCAAAAAGTCTTCATAACAGCTTATCAAAGCTTTATCGTGGCGTTTGTATACGAGGAAACGCTAGCTCCATTCGTCTCAGTAGTCTATACAAAGGTTAGTCAAAGCTACTACGTAGCTACAGGATATCCCAAAACGACTAATGATGATGGCTGACTCCAGAAGTTTTCCTTAATTAATGACAGAACTTCGTCTGGATTTATCAAGATTACTTATCACAAGCTTCAAAAATGGTTATGTACACGAGACCAAATATTAATGAATAGATGTAAAAATCCAACAAGAATATTTCAATTCCCTTTTCTAATAGTATTAAATGGTGTTTTAATTCATAAGTTCACAGCAGGAAAACAACAACTATCACAAACAAACAACTGACAAAAAATAATAGATGATAATGATTATAACAATAATAACAATGTGGCTAGTTTAACACGAGCTTCGGATCTTTCTTAAGTTGATGAAAAAGGCGAGATACTTCGGAACAAGTGGTGAGTCAGTCTACACTGTAACTACGCGTCATTGCCGCACCGAGTGAAGACTTACCGGGTAGCAGTAAGGCTCCTCTCTGGTCGAGTCGTACACAATCATCTTGCCATCCACGTCTAGCAAGGCCGGGTGATAACCTCCCGTCTGTGAGCAAAACAACTCATCAAAACCAATTGTATTCTGCTCTCTCTCTCTCTCTCTCTCTCTCTCTCTCTCTCTCTCTCTCTCTCTCTCTCTCTCTCTCTCTCTCTCTCTCTTTTTGCTAATAGCTAACACGTGATTTCACAACAGAGTTTAAACACTAATATCCATGATTACCTTATAGTCTCCGCTGTGATGGCGTCTGTCACTGTCTCCACTGGCTACAGGAAACGACAATATGACACACACACACACACACACACACACACACACACACACACTGGCAGAAACACGTCCATAACCCACTACGTTCACGGATACTGATATATTTCTACGTTTCTATGGCGGAGGATCCTCTCTAACACTTCCTAGCCTCACTCAGTAGTGTATTGTGTAAACTTACCTGCACCAGACTCATCACCAGTAGCAACATCACCACCGGCACCATGGCACCGCACGCACCCCGCCACTACCACCACCACCACCATCACCTCGACCAAGGACTGCTCTGAACTGAACCACGGCGAAGGAAGGGTTTGAACTGGTATGAACTTGTTGATGGAAACTTCCGTAACGATAGTTAGGGTACCAACCAATAGAAGGCCGTCCACTATTGCCCTCTCTCTCTCTCTCTCTCTCTCTCAGCCAACATGTGCATATGGAGTAGAAACTGTAATAAAAAAAAAAAAAACTTTAAGCTAACTTCCTTAGGGTACGATAATATAGATACAAAAGTGATAAAAATGTAGTAGTATAAGATCACCATATCTTGCTTACATAATCAACAAATTCTTCGAGGAAAAGTATTTCCTAAAATCTTCAGATAGCCCGTGTCACTCCCATACATATAAAAGGCGACAAAACTCTTCATCTCAATTACAAGATCCATATCAAAATTACCATGTGTTAGTAAAATATTCGAAAAAAAATATCGCTTCAAGACTCATGGAATATTCACATTACCATTCATTACTCTCACAACATCTGTATGGTTTCATAGCCTATTATAGCACAGAGTTAGCAGTCCACCAGCTTTGCCAACACATCTACAATGCCATCGACGATAAACAATACCAAGTTACCATATTTTGTGACCTAACGAAAGCATTTGACACCATCTCTCACTCCATATTACTGAAGAAACTTGAAGTCTACGGAATTCTAAGACAAACTAACAACTAGTTTAAAAGTTATTTAAGTCATAGACAGCAATATACAGTTTACAACAACTCAGCATCTTCCTATAATATCATAAATATTGGTGTAGCACAAGGCTCAATTCTCGGTCCTTTATTATTCCCTTTATATATTAATGACATTACACGCAACACTAATTCATTAAAATTTCTTTTGTTCGTCGATGACACTAACATATTCATATCTTGGAAAAAAAGTATTAATGAATTGGAATATATAATAAACCAAGAATTGAGCCACGTGACAAACTGGATCAAATGTAACAAATTAACTCTCAATATTACTAAAACAAAGTACATGATATCCCACCCACTAATGACACAAACACCACAGATTAACATAAGAATTAACAATCTATCTCTGACTCAAGTAAATGAAATACGATTTCTTGGTATTCAACTGGATAACTCCTTTAAGGTGGAAATCACATATAGAATCCGTAAAGACAAAACTGGTGCATTATACAGGATCAGAGACTATTTCGATGAAGACAGTCTTAAACAAATATACAATTCCTTAGCATGTCCTCATATCTTATATTGTCGTGCTCTATGGGGGGGAGCTTATAAAACGGATATCGACAGTCTCTTTATTGAACAAAAGAAGCTATTACGCATCATGTCTCGCCGCCAGCGCTGCGACCTCACTCACCCACTCTTCACATATTATAATTTGTTGAAACTGTCAGACATCATATACCTGCAAACA
>NC_059269.1:9548628-9558628 GCF_017591435.1 Portunus trituberculatus | reverse complement strand
AGAGAGAGAGAGAGAGAGAGAGAGAGAGAGAGAGAGTCTTCGAAATAGTATAGTCTGCAGTTTCTTTTTTCTTTCTATTGGACTTGTCACAACTGATCAACCTTTAACCTTCCCTTCTGCTCTTTCTTGACTCTCTCTCTCTCTCTCTCTCTCTCTCTCTCTCTCTCTCTCTCTCTCTCTCTCATTAACGCCAAGTGAATAAACTGTAAGGAGCGAGTGTTGTTGATTGGAAAGCATTATTCTCCCGAGTGTTTTTCGCAGCTTCTCCAGGGAAGACTGATGTGCCGCGTTGAGTGAGCAGCTGACAAAAGGAGAAGAGAAATGCAGGATGGCGCCATTAGCATATGAGTGGATAGGACAGAGAGAGAGAGAGAGAGAGAGAGAGAGAGAGAGAGAGAGAGAGAGTTAATCGAATACCTTTTTTGTGAGCTTTCTTTTCGAATCACCTACTTCGTCTCTGGTTGAAGCGTATCTACTGGGGAAGTTTGTTATGCCTGTACTATCATTGGTCCGTATTCAGAAAGGCTTTGCTCTCTCACCACGACTCTTCTCCAAGGCCACAGAGATGATTACCAGGTTTTTCAAGAATGTTTCTCTACAGTTAGTAATGCAGAAATCTTGTCAGTCTGCCTCTAGAAACCTAATAACACTTTAAAAACTCCTGTACATTTAAATAAAGCTTTTCGTAATAGTGGAGGTGAAGCACAGAAGTGTTTGAGAATACGAGACATTGTCCCATGGAAATCACGGCAACATATTGTTAATTTTACTTTACGAGACAAAACTCTGGTAAAAAAAACATTCAAGGTTTTATTCATTCAAATGTTTAGCATCACTAGTGTGGCTGTCGGGGCAGAGAGAGAGAGAGAGAGAGAGAGAGAGAGAGAGAGAGAGAGAGAGAGAGAGAGAGAGAGAGAGAGAGAGAGAGAGGTGTAGGAAAATAAAAACATCTAATACATGGGTACAAAAATGTGTGAATTTATAAGAATACGTTTTTCTTGGAGCAGTAAATTCATGCGGGGAAAATCTGGAAGCGCCTGTCTGGGTACAGTACAGCACTATCTCCCTCACCTCCACTATTTCAAAAGACTTTATTATGATTTACACTAGTTTTCAAGATGTTTTTACAGTTCTAGAGTCAGTGTGACAAGATTTCTACACTATTAACTGGATAAACACTCCTGAAAACCCCCACTAATCATCTCTGTGGGCTTGGAAATCAGTTGTGGTGAGAGATTGAAGAGTTTTTAAGCAAGATATTTGCGGTTCTTGAGGCAAAGTGACAAGATTTCTACACTATTAACTGGAGAAACACTTGAAAATCCCACTAATCACCTCTGTAGGCTTGAAAAACAGTCGTGGTGAGAGATTAAAGAATTTTCAAGCAAGTTTTTTGCGGTTCTACAAGCAGAGTGACAAGATTTCTAGACTATTAACTGGAGAAACACTCTTGGAAAATCCCACTAATCATTTCTGTGGGCTTGAAAAATGGTCGTGGTGGGAGAGAAAAGCGTTTCTGAATACGAACCCTGCTCCCTTCTCTGCGCCAGGCTTTTTCTTGACTCACAAATTTGCTCTGTTGATTCAAACGAGTCGACGCACTAGGAGAGAGAGAGAGGGAGAGAGAGAGAGAGAGAGGCAGGGTCCGCGGAGTCCTGTGTAGAAGCTATCTTGCTTCCTCACACGCCACTGATAAGGTGGTGATCTACACACACACACACACACACACACACACACACACACAGAGTCTCTCCTATTTAAATATTTCTCTTACTCGTTAGCAGACTCCTTAGGGAATGCGTATACAGAAAGCTAACATGATTATAATGAAGGAAAGGAGTGTCTTTAGAGTTACTGATGCAATGGTAGTTGAGCAGTGTTGTTTCATAGATTTACAATTAGGAAAGCGATTAGTAACAGAATTCTAGCACGGTGTTGTGAAAAATGGATCTATGAAGACTATACTCTTACTGTGAGCTGAGTAGACAAGTGAGTTATGGTAAACGAACACTTTAAAGGAGATAACGAGTAGGCAGATGATGGAGGAACAGCTGGGAGCATGAGAGGAAAGTATGTAAGTAAAGTACGTAAAGTGTATTGCCATGTGGAAATTCTACATGTAAAATAATTTGTATACAAGAAATAGCAAATCTGTTGACCCGAAACTGTTGAGGGTGATGAGCTTGGAAATCTAATCTTCTTATTGGTCGCTAGTTATGCAATCCAACCAGATACTTATGCCCGTATCACACGGTCACGTATACCCGCGACAGCGTGTCGCGCGTCTGGAATATCGACGACCGCGTCGCAGAAAACGCCGATTTTCAGAGGACAGCGGGTCATCGGGAATGATCCAAGACCGTTGTCCATTTCCCGCGACTGGAAGACCGTCGTGGAAAGACTATAATGAACATACTCCACAAAAATACTGAATTATTTTTTATAATGCTTTATTTGGCATATATCATCAATATAATGGTGTAATTTTTCATGATTTGCATACCCATCACTTATACGATATTTATTAATTACCTACAGATAGTATCGGATTTTGTTTTGATTTGTTTACCACCACAAGTGCTGGACTAGCCACCTTCGCGTCCAAATACTTGCCTTCCTTTTTCGTTTGTTCTGCTCTTGCAGTGCAATTGCATAAAGTCCAACAGCTAAGATAGCGTGGTCAACTGAGTCCATTGTGTTCAGTGGCGCTCCGCCCGGGTTTGTTGTTGTTGTGGTGGTGAAGGTCTCGGATGGAAGATCAACGCCGTGTGCTATGTTTCCTGCGATCTGATCGTCGAACATACTGGTCGCGCGACACGCTGTCGCGGGTATATGTGACCGTGTGATACGGGCATTATACTCAAAAAGGGATCGAAGACTATACATCACTTTAACATCTTTTTATACACCAATCTCTTCCCTATTGTGGTGGATACATAAATTTACTTGTTAAAAGGATAAGTAAAACTGATCATGAGTTACCGAAGTGTCCATATTCACTCGCACTGATTTCGAACCCGACTCATTTCTAGCATCACTCTGACACAATTGAGGAAGCTTCTGAGTCAGTCCTTGCGCGGTCTGCCGGCGGGTTACGAGTATGTGTATGTGAGTGATGGTGCGTTTGCGAATATTAGTAGTGCAGTGACTGACTTTCTCCCTTCTAAGCTCGTCGATAGAGTAAGTACAGTGGTGTTTGCTGTTACGAGAGAGAGAGAGAGAGAGAGAGAGAGAGAGAGAGAGAGAGAGAGAGAGAGAGAGCAAACATAATACTTCAGTGGCTGCGCTCATGTTGTGTTTTCCTTCTCAAGAACGTAAATTGTGAAAAAAAGAGATCACGTTGCTTTCTTTCTTTTATTCGGCATTTATCTTGCTTGAATTTATCGTGTGGAGAGAGAGAGAGAGAGAGAGAGAGAGAGAGAGAGAGAGAGAGAGAGAGAAACGAGTCGTCTATGCTAATGTAGTAAAAATGGTACTAGAGATGCCCTGACTTCTTTTTTTATTTTTTACTTTAGTCTCTCTCTCTCTCTCTCTCTCTCTCTCTCTCTCTCTCTCTCACACACCCTTGAGTCACGTGTCGTTGGCAGTAGATCGAGACAGTTTCGTTGGTTTCCCTCGCTCTTTACTACCGGGACCCGCGCGCTCCACGTGGCCATGTTTCGCTAAATTGTGCACGGTCATGTCCCACTACACTGATAACGAGCCGCGTCTGACACTCACAAATTTGAAGCCGCGATTGACAAATGGCGGGAGACCCAACCAGCACGTTCATCTCGCCAGGCTGGGAGTGACGGAGTGCCTGATTTGGGTTTAGGGAAGGATTCTGCTTTGTTTATAGTTTTTAAAGTTGTTTTTGTTTACCTGTGGGTTTTTTCGTGTGGTGGGAAGGTTCAGGTGCTGTTGTGGTATTTGTGTATGTTTGTGTGTCGTGAACATGTGTGTTTGTGCTTTGTGAATGTGATTTAACGCACACACACACACACACACATATAGACAGACGCAAACACACACTGATGTTTCTTTATTCTTCATTTGTATTTCTTTGTTTCACTCACCATTATCATCATCATCGTCTTCTTCCTCTATCACACTTTCTTTTCGTCCTCACGCCTCTTCCTCTTCCTTCCTCTTCCTTTCTGACAAACTTAACGATGTCATTTTTGCAGGGAAGTATTCGCCGAGTTAAACTGTTGTGCAAAGAATCTTTAACGAAGCGTCTTTGGGAGTAGGTGTGTGCGTATGTGTGTCTCTCTCTCTATCTGTGTGTGTGTGTGTGTGTGTGTGTGTGTGTGTGTGTGTGTGGAGGAGAGCCCGACGAGATGAATTTTAAGAGGATGTGGAAATGAAGCTGAGAAGAGGTTGCGATGACAGATAGGAGAAAGTTTGAAGTAGGTCAGAAGGATCGAGGCAGCTAGAGGTGAAAAATTGCACTGATAAAGGCTGGGTGAAGAATTGCCTAGAGAGAGAGAGAGAGAGAGAGAGAGAGAGAGAGAGAGAGAGAGGAGGGGGGGGCGGTGTTGTGACCCTGACTGCAGGCATTCTGTAGGGTGAGGCTGGCATGATCACACATCACGGAAGCGTCGATGTAGACCAGTAAGAACAATACCTGTAAACTTAACTATTACTATAACTTTCATTTTGCTTCCTTGCCTCCCTCGGGCGCCCTGTATCTGGCGGGCACAGTGGTGGCGGCAGTAACTCTTGAAGTGGAGGGAGGGCGTCCGTGGTTGTGAGTGCCAATTTATGGGATAAGTAGCGCTCTCCTGTGACCCTCGCGCGGTGCATCTCTTTCACTGGAGTAGGTGGCTTGCTGGCTCGATGTCTTGGTGATCTGGTGGCTTGCTGGCTTGGTGGTTTGCTGGCTTGGTGGCTTGCTGGCTTAATGGCTTTGTGACTTAGTGACTTTGTGGATGGGTGTCTTGTTGGATTGATGGCTTGTTTGCTTGGTGACGTGGTGGCTTGGTGGCTTGGTGGCTTAGTGGCTTGATGTCTTGCTGGCTTGCTTACCTGGTGAATTTGTGGCTTTGTGGCTTGGTGGCTTGGTGACTGGCTGGCTTGGTAGTTTGCTGGCTTAATGGCTTGATTGTTTAGTGGCTTAGTGGCTTGATGGCTTGATTGCTTGGTAGCTTGGTGGCTTGCTGGCTTAGTGGCTTGGTTGCTTGATTGCTTGGTGGCTCTGTCACTTGTTGGCTTTATGGCTTACTGGTTTGCTAGCTTTGTGGCTTGGTGGTTTGGTGACTTGGTGGCTTACTGGTTTGGTGGCTTGGTCGTTTAGTGGCTTGGTGGCTTGCTAACTTGGTGGCTTAATGGTTTGGTGGCTTGCTGACTTGGTGGCTTAGTTGTTTGGTGGCTTGCTAACTTGGTGGCTTAGTGGCTTGGTGGTTTGGTGACTTGATGGCTTGGTGGCTTGCTGACTTGGTGGTTTGATAGCTTAGTGGCTTGCTGACTTGATGGCTTGGTGGCTTGGTGGCTTGGTGGTTTGATGGCTTGGTGGCTTGCTAACTTGGTGGCTTAGTGGTTTGGTGGCTTGCTAACTTGGTCGCTTAGTGGCTTGGTGGTTTGGTGACTTGATGGCTTGGTGGCTTGGTGGTTTGGTGACTTGATGGCTTGGTGACTTGCTGACTTGTTGGTTTGATGGCTTGGTGGCTTGCTAACTTGGTGGTTTGATGGCTTGGTAGATTGGGGACTTGGTGGCTTACTGATGTTCCCTTTCAGCCGTCTGTGCAAATATCACGACATTGGCTTTAGATTTTAGTGTGTGACGTGTTCCCTGTTCCACTTCTTATGATTTTGACTTAATATGACTAAACAATCGAAAATAAATGAAAGAGGAACCCCGTACTCCACCCACCTTACATACAAAACCACCCACCCATCCATACCTACACACACATCCAACATAGAAAACCACCCCAAAATACTGCCCGCCCACCGACCCACCCACAGACACATCCACACAGCCGACCACCAACACATACGTTAGTAGGAACATGCAACACATAACTCAGAGGGCGATGTTTATGTCACATGCCAGAGTTGCAGAGATGACTGATATCGCTGTGTGTGTGTGTGTGTGTGTGTGTGTGTGTGTGTGTGTGATTGTGTGATGCACACACACACACACACACACACACACACACACACACACACACACACACACACACACACACACACACACACACACACAAATAGGTAAATTACTCCTGAAGTCTTGTGCGTTTTCTAAGAGTGACTTTGTGAATGGGAGGACTATTGTAATATTTACTAAGTTTGTATAGTCTGGTGTGTGACTTGTGGGGGTGGAGGCGAACCTGGTAAATACATCACTGCACACACACACACACACACACACACACACACACACACACACACACACACACACACACACACACACACACAGACAAGTTATATTTATTTTATCGCAAGTCAATATAAACGTCAAACATTTACTGTGGAAATGCATTTAATCTTTATGGGTGCATTAATGTGTAATACCTTTGTTCGTGCTTGCTGGAATCGAATACTGTGAAAAGCAGACATGATAAGAAGCAGTACCAAAAGTCACGAATGTTTAAGCTCAAGGGTTGAAGGGAAGATAACAGGCAAAATTGACCGTATTCTCAACCATCACAGCACCTTAGCGCCATATTCAGAAACGCTTCCCTCTCTTTCACCTCGACCATTTTCAGACCACAGAGACGATTAACCGAGTTCAAAAGAGTATTCGTCCTGTTGGTAATGCAGAAAAATTGTTAAACATGTCATTGGAATCACAGAAACATCCGTAATAACCCGTGTCACTTCAACTAGAGCTCTTTGAAAATAGTGAAAGTGTGACGCGGAAATCATGGCTGTCTCTTTAGTGGCTGTTGTGAAAGTTATAGCTTCTTTCTTCTGTATGAATCTATCGATGGTTTAGTGGTTCGGGTGGAAGTTATAGTAGGTTTTATAATTTGAGTGATATTTTTATGTCTTTCTGAATTCCACCTTATCCAACAGATTCAATAACAAACCATGCAAATCCGTAGTCAGATGCGCTTTGCTCTCTCACCACCACTATTTTCCAATGCCACAGAGATGATTAGCTGGATTTTCAACAGTGTCTCGCCAGCTAATAATGTAGAAGTCTTGTCAATCTGCTTTTAGAACTATAAAAGCACCTTAAAAAAAACACGTGTAAATTTAGACAAAGTCTTTTGAAATAGTGGAGGTGAAGAACAGAAGTGTTTAAAATACAAGTCATCGTCTTTATTCTCAAAATATTCCTTATGCGGTCATCTATAGCAGCATCCTTTCCTTGTCTCTCTCTGCCTCCTGCTTTACCTTCTGCTTCCGTATGTGGTCATCTGTAGCAGTATCCTCTCCTCGTCTCTCTCTCTCTCTCTCTCTCTCTCTCTCTCTCTCTCTCTCTCTCTCTGCTTTAACTTCTGCTTCGTTCTGGCGCGCCGTAAGGAGTGTGGGGTGCGTGGTGGCATTATCTGCGCCGCGGGGAGGAGAAACTTTTTACAGAAAGTATGCAAATCCTCGGCGTGCGTCAAGCCTCCTCCATCCCTCACTCGTGACTTCCTGAGCCCCGGCCCTGCCTTGCCACAACCATCACCACCACCACCACCACCACCATCACAACCACCGTCATCACCACCACATACTCCTTACCTGTGTTGTCTCAGTGGTGTTTAAGTATTTATTGTTATATATAAACTCTCGTACATCTCTTAATCTGACCTGACCTAATCTAACCTGAACTAAACTATATATATCTCATACAATAGTATATAATTATTCCTATAAACAAACTCACATACTTTTTCTCCTATCCTAACCTAACTTAACCTAACCCAACATAACCTAACCTATCCCAACCTAACTTAATCCAATATTACCTAACCTAATCTAGCCTAAGCTAATCTAACCTAACTCAACCTAACTTAACATAACCCAATCCAACCCAACCCAACTCAACCTAACCTAACCTAACTCATCCAACAGTAACAGAAATACGATTGAATAATAAATGGATCACGTGTTCGGTATATAAAAAAAAAAAGATAGCCAAATGTTCGTTCCGTATATTATGTACCAGCGGGCAACAACACCACACGCGTCATGCTAATTCATAAATACGAAACATCAAAGAATTAAAGAATTAGAGACATTAGGAAAATTTTGGTGTCTGAAAGTTTTTTTTTCCTAGTTTTGTTTAAATTTATTTCTCAACTTTATGAATATACAAATAGTAAATGTGTCGATGTTTTGTTTGCTAAATTCTTCAGTAATGGGACGCATTTTTACCATGAGTTTTGGGTGTGATTAGACGATTTTATTGACATTAAGAAGGGTTTCTAGAGCTCAGAAGATAAATGGCCACAGTCTTCACTATTTTATTCGCCTCATAAGTATCTGAAGCTTTACAAAATCACCAAATAGTAACCAGAATGAATATGAAAATGTGTCCTGGTACTGAAGGGGTGAAGGGACCAATAGGGAGAGAAGCACATCTGAGTTGATATTTATTAGAGAAATGACTTTGTGTAAGAAAATGAATAATAATAAGAGGAGGAGGAGGGAGAAGAAAAACATACCACTTCTGAAAACTCAAAAGAAGAAAAGAAAAGAAAAAAGAAAAAAGAAAACGAAAGAATTTTAAGAAGAAGAAAAGAAGAAGAAGAAGAAGAAGAAGAAGAAGAAGAAGAAGAAGAAGAAGAAGAAGAAAAGAAAACACACCACACCACTCCCAGAAATTAAGAAAAAAGCCGAAAGGGAAGAAAAAGAAAAGATAAAAGAGAATAATCAACAAAACAAGATCTCAAGAACGCCTCGAGCCACAAACGAGAATTGAAAAAAAAAAAAAACTTACCTTTGAGAGTGACATAAGCTCTCAGACTCAGGGAAGAACAGAGAGAAAATAAAAGATCGCATTGCTATTATGAACACACACACACACACACACACACACACACACACACACACACACACACACACACACACACACACACACGCACACATGGGTTTGGGTCATATTCTCAAACACTTCTATGTTTCTATGCTATTTTAAAAAGGCTTCATCTAAATTTACACGAGACTTTTAAGGTGTTTTTATGGTTTGAGAGGTAGTTACAAAATTTCTACATTAATCACTGGAGAAACACTCTTGAAAACCCTGCTAATCATCTCTATGGCCTTGAAAAATACTCGTGGAGAGAGAATACAGCGTTTTTAAGCAAGTTTTTATTATTCTGGAATCAGAATGATAAGATTCCTACATTATTAACTGGAGAAACACTCTTGAAAAACCCGCTAATCGTCTCTGTGGACTTGAAAAATATAGTCATGGTGAGAGATCAAAGTGTTTCTGAATACGGACCTTAATAACAGGGCTGATTAGGAAACGAAAGCCAGAGAGAATTGTGGGAGGAAATGGAAGCACAGGATTAGACAGTTCCCTCGTCGACCAACTGATATATAAGTAGAGAAAAGTTAAAGAAGGTTTTGATCCTCTGTATGGAACTGATGGTTATAGTGGCTGATCTCTCTCTCTCTCTCTCTCTCTCTCTCTCTGAACCACTTGATATTAATTTTACTTCCTTTTTACTCCTTCTCTTCATCATCCTCTTCTTTCTCTTCCTCCTTTTCATCCATTCCTCCTTCCTCTTCTGTTCCGTTTTGCCTTATCCTCCTCCTTCTTCTACCTCTCCCTTCTCTTTCTCCTCCTCTTTCTCTTTCTCCAGCTTTTCCAACTCTACTCCTTCTCCTCTTCCTCTTTTATCCTCGCCAGTCTGTTTGTTGGAGGTACAAGAGAACAGAGGAGAGGTTTAACATTTTTTTCCCTCTCCAGTGTGTACATTCCTAGCGGCAGTACAGAGAATAACGCCTCCTGTAACGCTGTAAAGTTCTCGTTGTTATGTTGAATTTCGTTTTTTTCTCCTAGTGTGTGAGTTTGCATCCTCCTCCTCCTCTTCCTTTTAATTTTTTGCGCTATTGTTTATTTTCATGTTGTTCT
>NC_059269.1:9533628-9543628 GCF_017591435.1 Portunus trituberculatus | reverse complement strand
GAATAGTTAACCTGGAAAGAAAGCGAGGGAGACAGAGCAGGCGAGGACCCAACTGGCAGTAATACACGGAGAAACCAGGAATTAGATTGCCTTTGTCTGCCGTGAAAGCCGAAACGCTCTGATGGCTATAACTACATTGCATACATTGAAGTCCCACGGTTGGTGCGGCGTCATAGTGGATGCGTTGTGTGGTTAACGTCGTAGGCCCGTATTCAGAAACGCTTTGTTCTCTCACCACGACTATTTTCCAAGGCTACAGAGATGATTAGCTTGGATTTCAAGAGTGTTTTTCCAGTTAACAATGTAGAAATCTTGTCAATCTGCCTCTAGAACCGTTAAAATATCTTAAATATTCCTCTTCTCTCTCACTACGACTATTTTCCAAAACCATAAAGATGATTTGCCATGAGTGTTTCTCAAGTTAATAATGTAGAAACCTTGTCAATCTGCCTCTAGGAGAATAAAAACACCTTAAAAGAATTTGTGTAAATTTAAATAAACCTTTTAAAATAGTGGAAGTGAAGAGAGAATACGAGGCTATTTTTGTGAGGGCCGTTCGTCCATCAACCATACCGTTAACTCAACACTCGTTTTAACCAGTAAGGGAGCTCTGTGTCGAGTTTGAGTCAAGCTAGTGTGTTTCTTGGGTCCAGTGTGTTTGGGTTTATTTACATCGGGATTGACTCTGCCGCAGCTCACTCTCTGTGTAGGCGTCACTGTTTTGTGGAGTTTTAACATTATCAATTAGGCGATTTGCTCTCGTTGTCAAAATTAGTAGTCAAAAAGTTCAGACATTCAGACACCTCCAACTTGTCAGCAGTCAAAAAGTTAGAATTTTTACCTGTTGTGTCACGTGAAAAGAAAGTGTTAAGTATTTGCGTGTTGAAAGCGTGTTTTTACTGTCCTAGTCACAGATGAACAAGATATCTACGTTATTAACAGCAGAAACACTGCTGAGAATATGGCTAATTATCTTTGTGGATATATATATATATATATATATATATATATATATATATATATATATATATATATATATATATATATATATATATATATATATATATATATATATATATATATATATATATATATATATATATATATATATATATATATAGAGAGAGAGAGAGAGAGAGAGAGAGAGAGAGAGAGAGAGAGAGAGAGAGAGAGAGAGAGAGAGAGAGAGAGAGAGAGAGAGAGAGAGAGCAAACCGTTTCCGAATATACCCCTAATGTACAACCTATACAGACTCTGCCTTGCATAATACCTCTACACGATGGCACGCTTGGCCGCTTTCCCCATACAGGTTAAGTTAGGTAAAGGAGAATTTTTTTTTATAATTCCACTCGATCGGGTCCGAGCCACGCAGCACGGTAGACTCTGAAGGATGGAACTTATAATTCGGGGCTTTGTGCATAAGAATCCCGTGCCTCGTAAAGCAGGGCGGCGGGTGAAGGGCTGATGGTTCGAGCGGAAGTTTATTGATCTCCTCGTCTGAAGTTCCGCCGTCCTTATGACCTCAGTGGCGACGGCGTTTGGTGGCCGAGTCGAGTGTGAGGACCGCTGAGGCAGCATTACTAAGTCCTCAACTGCCACACATTTTGTTCTTTTCTCTGTTTCTTCCCTTGGGTGGGGTGGAGGCTGGCCAAGGAGCATAAAAACCCATAATGATAGGTGGAAAAGAACAGGGAAAAGCTACTTCATTGATATATCCACACAAAACTGAATGGGAATTGGTCTCATTTTTGGTTTGTTTACTGTTTTTATTTTATTTATACCAAGTGGGCTTTTTACAGGAATTTATGGGCTAAAGGGGATACTTTTTGGAGTACCTCCTATCTCAAAGCCCACCCGCTAGGAAACAGTTGCCCCGAGTGAGGAAGCCCAACCTACACTCGGACCGTGGACAGGATTCGAACCCGTGCGCTTGGAGATCCCTCGGACCCCAAAGCACGCATGGTTCCACTGTACCACGGCGGTCCTAAAGTGATTTGGTGTTGTCACGGTACCAAGCTTCTTTATTACTGATCCAAGTTGTGATCTAAGCTTTTCCTGACAAGTATATGTAAAAGGAACTGGTCTATATTAAGATAGAATCTATAAAAGGCTACTTCCTGTGAAACAAAGTAGAAAACCGTCTCACTTTATCAACTCTTTCCTACCGATCCAAGTGGTGCGCTTCTTAAGATGAGTATATGTAAAAAAAGAACTGCTTTAAATTGAGAAAGAGTCTGTAAAAGGCCACTTGATTGATGTCTTCCGGTGAAACTGAATACGAATCCGTCTCACTTTGTTTTGCTAGCTTATTATTCTTGTTTTCTTGTTTTTCATGCCTTTGCGGTACAGTGAACCACGCGCACATTGGGGGCCATGATGTATCTAAATCTACAGGTTTGAATCCTAGCCATGGTCGGAGTATAGGAAGGGCTTTCACTCGCGGTTCTCTAACGGGTGGGCTTTCAAATAGGAGGCCCGTAATTCCCGTGATAAAACTCACATTGTTGTAAAAGCCTCTCTCTTTCATGGCCTCCCAGGTGGTGATACATGCTTTTATAACGTGTATACCCAAAGACAACTGATTTTTATTGAAAATTGGTCCGAAATATTTGAAGTCTGCGTTTGCAATAGATCAACGTTTATGAATAATTTTTTCGTGTCTTTGTCCAATCGTGTCGTGTCATGTGATAGAGACACCTGCGCCCGTGTTGCCGTCTCCTGCTTCCTCCTGTATCATTGTCCGAGACCCTTTTTGTATGTTCCTTCCTTTTCTTTGATGTTGATTGTGAGACATTGCTCGTAATTTCAAACACTTTTATACTTCACCTCCGCTATTTCAAAAGCCTTTATTTACATTTACAAAGTTTTCATTAAGGTATTATTACAATTCTACAGACAGAATGACAAGATTTCTACACTATTAACTCGAGAAACACTCTTTAAAACTCCAATTATCATCTCTATGGCCTTGAAAATAGTCGTGTAGAGAGAGTAAAACATTTTTAAGCAAGATTTTACAGTTCTAGAGGCAGAATGACAAGATTTCTACACTATTAACTGGAGAAACGTTCTGAAAACCCCACTAATCATCTCTGTGGCCTTGCAAAAAGTCGGGTGAAAGAACAAAGCAATTCTGAATAAGGGCCATGATGAGAGTGTTTAGTGTAGTTCTTAAGATCATGTTTTGACTGATATCATGCCGACTCTCAACGATGAATAATGAAAAGATAGTACGTGAAAATTAAATGGGCAAAAATTTGCATATTCTTGTACGTATAAGAATTTTTGCATAGTACTTTCTTTTTTTTTTTTTACTGCCAATTAATGAGAATTTCGTCTGGCTTTACACATAAAAAGAAATAAAAGAAAAGAAAAAAAGGAATTAGGTATTTGGTCAGTCTACACTATCTTGTTAGAGAGAGAGAGAGAGAGAGAGAGAGAGAGAGAGAGAGAGAGAGAGAGAGAGAGAGAGAGAGAGAGAGAGAGAGAGAGAGAGAGAGAGAGAGAGAGAGAGAGAGAGAGAGAGAGAGAGAGAGAGAGAGAGAGAGAGAGATTCTGCTCTTGACGTGTTCTCTCTCAGTGGAGGCGGTGAGCACCCTTGGCTAGAGCTGAGGAGGGAAGGGAGGGAGACGCGTCCTTCCCGTCCCCTCTTCCCGTCACTCCCCGCCCTTCACTACACAGTTGCGAGTTTACTCATTTCAATGTTCTATATGTAAGAGAAAAGGTGGCCAAGGACAACATAAGAGGAAAGAAAAGTGGTCATTTTGTTGCCAGTCCCCTTACAGGTCCGGGATAGTTAGCCAAAAGAAAGGGATAAGTGTCTTGAAACCTCTCTCTCAAATGAAGTCGAGACATAGGAAGATGAAAATATAGGTAGGGAGTTCCAGAGTTTTGTACAGGGCCATTATAAATTCCCTCCGCCTCTACGCAAGATGTGATGTAGTTAAAATGAAATGCGCTTGTATGATTAGACCACTTTATTGAAATTATGAAGGGACTATGGAGGTCAGCAGAATAAGTTCCATCCACCGCTATGGAAGATGTGATGTAATTAATAAAATGCGTTTGTATGATTAAACCATTTTATTGAAGTTAGGAAGGGACTATGGAGGTCAGAAGATTAATGGCCACAATCTTCACCATTTCAGTCCCTCACATGAGTTTCTGAAGCTATATATAAAATCACCAAATAGTAACCAGAAAGAATATAAAAACACGTCATGGTACTGAATGGGCTAAAAGTTCCCTATACCTTTAATCTTACAGGCGAGCAGTGCGTTCCGTTGTGGTTTTTGAATATATACGAAGGTGGTTATGGGTGTTTCAGGTCTTATTTCATGATCTATTAAGCGTCACTCGAGGCAGTATTCCCGGAGATACATTGCCGTGAGTGAATTTGGAAACGCGTCACGGCACTGAGAGGGTTAATAGTTAAGGTCACTTGGAAGGTGTGTGGGTGTTCCTAGTAATTCGTGTGGTGTTTACTGGGAGAAGGAACATCAGTGGAGGGACACACGCTAATGAATAATAATTAATTGCCCTGTTGTGTTCGCTAGGATCAGTTTGCCGGCCAGTGTGGGAATTGCAGACACATATACACATACTATATATCTCTCTCCCTCCCTCTCTCTCTCTCTCTCTCTCTCTCTCTCTCTCTCTCTCTGTCTCTGTCTGTCTGTCTCTGTCTGTCTGTCTGTCTGTCTGTCTGTCTGTCTGTCTGTCTGTCTGTCTCTCTCTCTCTCTCTCTCTCTCTCTCTCTCTCTCTCTCTCTCTCTCTCTCTCTCTCTCTCTCTCTCTCTCTCTCTCTCTCTCTCTCTCTCTCTCTCTCTCTCTCTCTCTCTCTCTCTCTCTCTCTCTCTCTCTCTCTCTCTCTCTCTCTCTCTCTCTCTCTCTCTCTCTCTCTCTCTCTCTCTCTCTCTCTCTCTCTCTCTCTCTCTCTCTCTCTCTCTCTCTCTCTCTCTCTCTCTCTCTCTCTCTCTCTCTCTCTCTCTCTCTCTCTCTCTCTCTCTCTCTCTCTCTCTCATTGACCTCTTTCTTTCGTGCTTGAGTTGTCTTAGTCATCCAGCTTAAGTAAAAAAGAAAAAAATCATATCTGTCAACATTTACCTTCTTGACATTTGGAAACAAGTTACCTCGCTCATCGCCCCGAATATTGCAGTGCACAATTTGCCCCGTACGCTTCTCCTCTGCAGTGAATTAAAGGTGACCGCTGCCTAGGACGGGTTTAACAAATGACAAAATACCGCTACACACGCCCGCTATCAGTCACAGCACGCCTACCAATCTTCCCTCCATCACAGTTTTAGATTCTTTTCTAAAACACTTCCTTGACGCACTAACACTATTTGGAAAGGTTTTAGTTAAGGGTACAAGTGTTTTTCAGGGTGTCTTACTGGTTGTAGTGACAAATTAACGTGATTTTTAGAGTTATTAAAGGGAAATACTCTATTCATAACCCGACTAGTCATCTCTGTGACCTTAGAATATAGTCGCTGTGAAAGACTAAGGTCCATGTTCAGAAACGCTTTGCTCTCTCACCACAACTACTTTTCAAGGTCACAGGAACGATTAGCGATGTTTTCAAGAGTGTTTCTCAAGTTGATAATATAGAAATCTTGTCAGTCTGCCTCTAGAACCGTAAAAAACATCTTAAAAACCTTGTGTAAATTTAAATATAGGCTTTTAAATAAGCAGAGGTGAAGCACAGAAGTGTTTGAGAATATGAGCCTAAAGTGTTTCTAAATACGACCTTTATTGCGGTCACGGCCTGGAGACTGAGACACAGCAGATCACACCACACCAGCTCCACACCAATAATTTGTCAAGGGATTTATTCTCTCTCTATTTCGTCGAGTCTTGTAGGTGAGGTCAGGAGTGAAATATTATGCAATGATAAGCAAATTCTTCCCCTTTTCCTGCTACTCGTACACAACACTGAGACAATGAGGAAACAGCATGATAAGTCAGGTATACAGAGACACCTTTCCCGCTGAGCTTCGTGGAATCATATATGCAAGGTCAGGAGTGAAACATTATAGTAGATATGATAACCAATCTCTTTCCTTTATCCTGCTACACAACCCTGAGACAGCAGTCAGAAAACAGCATGATAAGTCAGGCACGAACAGACACATTCTCTCCCGCTGAGAAGGTAAGATCAGGAAAGAAATATTATAGTAGATATGTTAACCAAGCTCTTCCCTTTTATCCTGCTACATTGAGACAGCAATCAGGAAACAGCATGATAAGTCAGGCAGACAGACACACACCTTCCTTCCGTCCCGCGTGTCGACCGTAAACATAAACAGTCACTTTGCCGGCATGTCTCAAGGAAGGAACATCCACGGGGGTATCTCTAGTCTCGCAGCTACTCCGTCCCGATTTGTGTACGCGCCCTTTGTGAAAATTTAATGTTAAAGCTCTTTGAATAGTACTTTTGTGAGACTATATGAGAATTTACTCTTTGTTGTTAATATCCTTGTCGTTTTTATCAGAGAGAGAGAGAGAGAGAGAGAGAGAGAGAGCAGAATCAATGTACTGAAAGATATATTGTATACTGCTGCTCTAGGTAGCTGTGGTAGCACTGATGACATCCTAAAAATACACCAAAAGAAATCTTCACATTCACTTTACGGGGAATTGAATTTGATTGTTATTTTTTCCCTCAGCTGTTTTTTTCACAAAGGCTTCAATCCCACGCACGTTCCGAGGGAATACAGCCACTTTGCTGGAAACACTAGAGGCAACAATTGAAGTAATGGAATTTTTCTTGCATCTCTCTCTCTCTCTCTCTCTCTCTCTCTCTCTCTCTCTCTCTCTCTCTGTTTCCTTCCTCGTTCCCTGCACTCTCTATATCTGCTTACCTGCTTTCCTGGTACTCTGCTTCTACATTTCCAACTTCCTATGATTTGACTTTAATTAAGAGGGAGGTTCCAAGACATTTATTCCTTTATTTTGGCTAACTTCCACGGATATTAAAGGGGACTGGTAACAGAGTGAGCCTTTTATTTCTTTTTATGTTGCCCTTGGCCAGTTTTCCCCTCTTACACAGAAAGAATCATAGAATCTGCTTTTCTTCTTCACCACCTTGTCTTTTGTCAGCTTCATTAACAAGAAGGTCACGACACATAGAGACACGAGTTGTCCAGTTCTTCCCTCTCGTTTCGTGTCACATCTACGAAACTTTGTATATTCTCCATACACACCTAGACACTTCACAAATATAGTAAACAATATGGCGTTGCAGTTCAACATTCAGAGGAAAACAACATTTGAATTGATATAAGTTTTGAACCAGGAATGTAATGACGCGAGCATCATTATCAGCGGCATGAATGGGCAGTGAGTCACGGTTCATTGGCCAGCACAGGGTGATGACTGCAAATAAGGACAAAAAACAAAAAGCTGCCAGTTGCCTTTACATTATGAACGTCAGGTGGGTAGAGAGGTCAGTCACCACATCCATTCAGAAGGCACAACACTACAACAGCCTAATGTGACGTGCAGTTTTGGAGAACCACTCAGAAGTAGTCTTGTGAATTATTATAACAGAAAAAAAAAACACTGGTAATAACTCACTGATGACCTTGCACTCCTTAAGTATCCTTGGGTATATTTCATCAGGTCCTGGTGACTTGAATTTCTTTAGTCTATCTATCTCCTTTCCTACCATCCCTTTAGTTTCTACCTTCCCTTAGTTCCTACCCTCTCCTTAGTTCCTACCCTCTCCTTAGTTCCTACCATCTCATTAGTTTCTGCCATCCCTTATAACTCTGCAACATCCAATGATCATATACTTAACATCTTCAGTACAATGTTTTGATACTCATTCTGCTTACTATTTGGTGATTTTTATACAGCTTTAGAAATCTATTTATACATTGCGGGCTTTTCACGGGAATTCATGGGCTAAAGAGGTATTTTTGTGGTACCTCCTGTCAGAAAGCCTTACGTGGCACACACAACTGCAACAGCACTTCACTGCCTTCGAAATATCACTTCCTATATTCTATTCTATTCTATTCTCGTGCAGGAAAAAAAAAAAAAAATCTGTGGGGCGCTTTTTAAACCCTTTCAGTAGCATGACACGTTTCCATATTCATTCTACTTACAATTTGGTGACTTGCTACAGCTTCAGAAACTCATGTAGGGATTGAAATAGTGAAGGCTCTGATCACTAACCTTCTGACCTCCATAGACCCTTCCTAATGTCAATAAAATCGTCTTATTATCCTCAAAATTCAAGATAAAAATGCGTCCCAGTACTGAAGGGTTTAAGAATCCACGAAGGGCTTAGGAATGTGTAGGTGAATATA
Source organism: Portunus trituberculatus (assembly GCF_017591435.1). Taxonomy (NCBI): domain Eukaryota; kingdom Metazoa; phylum Arthropoda; class Malacostraca; order Decapoda; family Portunidae; genus Portunus; species Portunus trituberculatus. The sequence goes on along the minus strand of NC_059269.1, from coordinate 9,535,313 downwards.
CTAGAAATGACCAGCGCGCAGTATATGTATAGTGTGATTGGAGTGTGTGTGTATCTACTCATTTGTTTAGCTTTCACTGATGCTGTGGTGAATATTGACCACCTCTCTCTCTCTCTCTCTCTCTCTGTATGTGTGTGTGTGTGTGTGTGTGTGTGTGTGTGTGTGTGTGTCTGTCTTTCTCTCTCTCTCTCTCTCTCTCTCTCTCTCTCTCTCTCTCTCTCTCTCTCTCTCTCTCTCTCTCTCTCTCTCTCTCTCTCTCTCTCTGTCTGTGTGTGTGTGTCTCTCTCTCTCTCTCTCTCTCTCTCTCTCTCTCTCTCTCTCTCTCTCTCTCTCTCTCTCTCTCTCTCTCTCTTTCCCTGTCTTATCTTCCCTACCTCATTTTTTCTCTCTCCTGTGTTTTCTCTCCTGCTTTATCCTCCTTCCCTTCCTTTCCTCCTCTTTTATTCTTTCCCCTGTCACTTTTAGTCTTTTATTTATTTTTCCTTCCTTTTCTTTTCTCTAAGTTTTGTGGATCTCTCTCTCTCTCTCTCTCTCTCTCTCTCTCTCTCTCTCTCTCTCTCTCTCTCTGGTATTTAAATTCTGCGATATTTAATTTCTCCCGTAATTCATTTTTCCCTGATATATTTATGCGTTTATTTATTTGTTTATTTATTTATTTGCTTATTTAATTTGACGAGCATTTAATTTTTCAGGATTTTATGTTTTTTTTCTTGGTTTTATTGGAAAATTGAAATATATTTTTGGCGAGCAATAGTGAAAGGGGCGAGAGAGGAGAGGATGGAAGGGAGAGAGAGGGAGAGAGGAAGGGAGGAAGGGAGGAAGGTCTGACCATCTGTGAGTTCATTCAGTAGTGTGACTTGGCAGGTGGTGGTAGTGGTGGTGGTAGTAGTGGTGGTGGTGGTAGTGGTGGTGGTGGTAAAAGTGCTGGTCGATGTGTTGGATGTCTTTGGGAAGAAGTCTTGAGGGTGATGGTGTTTGAGTAAAAGAAAGTTTTTTTTTTATATAAGAGGGGAAAACTTGCCAGGGGGAACATAAACTGAAAAAAAAAATAGGGTCCATTTAGTTACCAGTTCCCTTGCAGGTCTTAGAGAGATAGCCCAAGAAATAGGGATAAATGTCCCTTTGAAATTAAGACAACCCTTGTATGCAAACTGGTAATGATCATAGTAGGAACTGATGTCTGGCTCTTCAAATGCCTTTTCCCTCGTTCTATCTATCTTTTTATCCTCAATAGTAGCAACAACAGTCGTTTAACTGCAAAAGGGTGACGATCATAGTAAGAGCTGGCTTTTGGGGTGCGTGGTATAGCAGTAATGGATGGTGACGGCAGCCTCCTCCTCTTCGGTGTAGTACCTGGCATAGTGTGGCGGAGAATGTTGTTGTGTGGCATGAAATTTTAACCCACTTCCCGGAACACACTCATTCCCTCAGCGTTGCATTCACCTTTAACAAGCCGAGTGCGTACACATACCGGCGGTGGGGGAAGGAGAGGAAGGGATAAAGGGAATGAGGGAGAGAGGGAAGTAAAAAAATATCGTTGTACACAGTGAAAAAGGGAAGAAAAGATGAGCATTTGGATGAATTAAGGGGAATATTATACAACATGTTTCAGGGTAAAATGTAGAACGAAAAGAGGAGGAGGAGGAGGAGGAGGAGGAGGAGGAGGAGGAGGAGGAGGAGGAGGA
>NC_059269.1:9488628-9531128 GCF_017591435.1 Portunus trituberculatus | reverse complement strand
TATCTTCAGAGTAACCACACATTCACACGATCAATCACCCAAAGAAATACAACACACACTTTATTTCAATCACCACCATAATATTTCACAACAGTCCTGGAGCCCCACACAAAATGCTGCAGAAACTCTCATGATAATTCAGCAGCGAAGCATGACCCACGATACCCAAGCTGGCGCGAAGCTATCAGCGTTTATTATGTTATCGCACTGACTTTTCATTATCCCCTCCTGAGATATGCTGGGTTGGTCCAATACCGGAGCCTGGCGGGACTCGCGTGCCTTCCAAATAAAGGTTACGTGACCTGAAAGCAATAATGGAAATGAAGCTGTATAAACTGTAATATGAGAGGCTTTGCTAAGTGAGTAGTGCGTATACCTGTGAGAAAATACTACAGTGACTTATTCTAATGGAGATGACAGTCCTAATCGTTGTGTTTTTCGGTTTACTTAATGAATAGAGTGACAGAAAGTCATTATAAACTGTAATATGAGAGGTTTTGGTAAGTGAGTAGTACGTATACCTGTGAGAAATTACCCAGATGAGTTATTCTAATGGAGGAGAAAGTAATTACCGTTGTGTTTTCAGTTTACGTAATGAATAGAGGGATAGAAAATCACTGTAAGCTGTAGTGAGTATGAGAGGCTTTGCTAAGTGAGAGAAATATACTTAGATAATTTTATCTAACGGAGGAAACATTACTTACCGCTGTTTTCCTTAGTTTACCCAGTGAGTTTATGCTTCTTTAGGGAGGCGTAGTTAAAAGGGGTCTGATAGAGGTCTTCAGTAGCACATGGGATAACACTAAATGGAGTAAACTTAGTATTCACGTTGCCTGTGGTGAATCAATGCAGAGACTTGGATGATTTGACAAATTCATGCATAGGAATGATAGGTGGTAATAGATGTTGTACAAAGCACCATCATGTGTAGGACTGATGGTTTCTTGCAGATTCCTTTATTTACTTGTTATCTGTTACTTGGAATACAGTTTTATATGCAAACCTGATAATAAAACAGCTTCAATTAATTTCGTAGGACAATTTCACTGAGACTTTTGATTTCTTACAGACTCCATTATTTACTTATGTTATCTGTCACCTGCAATACAATAAAAAAAAAGTAAAAAAGCTTTATTTAATTTTAAGTGGAAATTTCACTAGATCCTTTATTTTCACCGAAGCTTTAATGTTTAGTAGCTTTGAACGTTTCATCATACATATTTTTGCCATCAGCAGCTTCAGTCCGTGCCTGTGAGTAATGTATAATGTAGCGGGAAGTGAAAATCCGGTGGACTTCATGCACGTGTCTCTGTGGAATACTAATGACAGCATAAGACTCTTACATCGCGTTTGCTGCAGGGGCGGCGGGACTCCACAAGGCTTTCAGGGACTATCGGTGAGTGGCGACGAGAAATGTGCTAAAAAAAGGGAGGGCGAGAATAAAAACGAAAAGAAAAATAGAAACGGAGCAGTGGGATCCTTTCATAAATCACCTTTAAAAACGAAATATTGCTATAGTATTGTTGCAAATGGACCAAGAGCACGTCGGAGCACAAATGTGATGGTAAATGGGAAGGTCATTTAAAAGTTATGCGATTAACGTTTTAACGGCTGTACCTGTCACCCCTGGCCACCGGTAATGCACTGCAGGAGCGTGATAAATATTCTCCCAGCCACACGCGTCACCAGATGTTATAGTCGAGTGATGGGAAATGGTTAATTAATATTTGAAAATTAATTGTAGAGGGTTTTAATGCAGCAGTTCCAGTTGGGAAGTCACACCAGTATAAAAACATGCTGATGGAAGGTACACGGGTAAAAATGAGCTAGTTCATTGATACTTTAGCGCCATAGAAGTGAGGTGACACAGTGGCTGTCATTATGGCTTAGATTTCCAGAGTTACACCAGGAAAACTTTACTGATTAATTGGTTGATTGACATTTTAGCGTAGCAATAATGAGGTGACACTTCCCTTCAATACTGGAACGCATTTTTACCATGAGTTTTGAGTGTGAGTAGACGATCTTATTTACACTACGAAGATTCTTTGGAGGTCAGAAAGTTAATGGCCAAGAGTTCGCTATTTCAAATCCTCACATGAGTTTCTGAAGCTGTATGAAATCGCAAATAGTAACCAGAATGAATATGAAGACGTGTCATGGTACTGAACGGGCTAATGGAAATATGAAACCCGGATTAGAAGAAAGAGCAGAAAGTTTAATAGAAATGGAAGACAGAGAATCAAATATATGAATGCATTGTTGATTCAATTTGGATATGGATAGAGGGTTGTGGACCTGGTGTGTCTGGCTAAGGAGATCCATGGTCACTGTCGGTAATAGTAATGATAATGGATGCTTTGAAAGACGTGGCACCTAAGATCGAACACTGAAAAAGGTTAATCCATAGTGGCGATTCCGTACCAGAGCAACTAAAAGGAGAAGAAATGCTGTGAATACTGTGAACGACGTACCATCTAAGATCGAACACAATGTAAAAGGCTAATCCACAGTGGCGACGTGTAGCAGAGTAATCAGAGGAACAAGAAATGATGAGTACATAATCACTATCACGTTTTCAGGAACTCGTATCTCGTTTTCCCGCTCCTGCATGTTGCCATCGCTATAAAGAATCTTGGTACTTCTCCTCGGCAACCCCGTAGGTAACAAAGACGCGTAAACTTGAAGCAAATGGTCTGTGGGTTCACGCGGCAATATTTCACACCGCTTATGTCTCTTCATGGGTTTACTTGCTGGAACACAACCAGTAAAGTTAAGGATGAAGGCGGATGAGCGTGCCCTGAGCTTCCTACTGGTGCTTCGTCTTCTTAACCATTTCAGTACCATATCGTGTTTCCATATTCATTCTGCTTACTATTTGATGATGTTATACAGCTTCAGAAACTCATGTGTGGGATTAAAATAGTGGCCATTAATCTTCTGATCTCCATAGACCCTTCCTAATGTAAATAAAATCGTCTAATCGTGCACAAATCTCAAGGTAAAAATGTGTTCCAGTATTGAAGGAGTTAACTGTGGCCTGTGTACTTATTTGCCTGTATTTTTGCATCTATTTGTGAATGAAAGCTAATTAATGTACTTTTCTTTATATATTTCGGAGCACTAACGTGAAAAATGCTTTGGACAGGCAAGACCGTGAAATAGGAGGCAATTGTGTAGCTTCTAGTCAGTCTTCCTACTTTTTTATGTTTGCATGTTCTTATTCTTCAGAAAAAAAGGAACTAACATATCTCCCATTGATTCTTTTCACATGAGCAACGTGAAAATTCTCCGGACACGCAGACATTAGTGAAAAAAAGTTACCAATTCTACGATATGAAATAGTATTGAGGAGAATAGACGAGGCATTGGGGTGAATTTTGCACAATAATACCAGGCGATGATTTACAACTCCTGCTGAACTAACAAAACGTTCACATGCACTACAACTCGTTCCAGTATTGAATAACAGTGCGAAGTTGCATGTATTGGGGTGATATCTAATTTGCATTCATGATAGCGACAGATAGATTTGCGCCTGTTTGTCATCGGAGTTTGCCTGAGCTCAATCCACGTGGGTTGAGTATCACGAAACTACGTGCTGCTTTTTTACAGGAGAATACGTGTAGTCTTTCTCACCAGAGTGCAGGAAAACACCAGAGAGAGATAATTTATTAGCCTGAGATGGAAGGATAGCTACAGCTCACACACTAGAGAGTAAAGGCACGATCTCTTTATCTCTTTGACTTGGCCACTGTACAGTAGTCAAGTGAGATGCAAGGAACTGTCATCACTCACGGACCAAAGACTAGAAACACGATCCCTTGTCATTTATTCTTAGTGTGGTAACTTTCTCTCTTACTCTGGTCTTTCATCTCTGTATGGATGGTGTTTGATAGCGAGGAATACTTGAGACTTTAAGAGAGAGAGAGAGAGAGAGAGAGAGAGAGAGAGAGAGAGAGAGAGAGATTCCAACATGGTGGGTGTCAGCTGTGGCCTTGTCGTACACGGGCACACTGGTGAACCCTTTAGAATTTGTTTCAAGTGAGCGAGTTGAGAGTGGCTCGATTCCCGCTCCTCTTGCACGGTACTCTTAGTTCTCCTGAATCTGTAGACGGCGGGCGATGGACGGAGAGGCAAGTCAGTAGCTGGTATATTCTGCACCACCTCTTTTCCTCTCAAACGACCAACGAAGACAGCCAATAACCTAACTTAAGCTAACCCAACCTAACGTAAACAATACTGATGAGAAAGCAAGCATGTGTATACAGAGAAAAAGCAGCAGTTTTGGCAATGAAGCGTATATGTGAAGTTTATAACGGCATGTTGACTCGTGTTTCGTGTAGTGTGAATTGTATTGCAGGACTGGCGCTGGTAATCCAAAAGCAATTTACTTAATCAAAGAGGGTAATGAAATGATGGCAGTCCAGTGAAGCGTGTACGTGAAACCAGCCACCTAACTATAACTATAGACCCATGCCTCCTTTTAATTAATATTCAATAGTTGTTGCAATATATCTCAAATAACTACATCAACGGAATTAAGTCATATATTTTTTCCTCTAATAGCAAAATAAGGATATCTCGCCGCAACTTCCACGAGATTATTAAAACTCCAACGTATATTGGGTTATTGGCATTAATACTCTCTCTCTCTCTCTCTCTCTCTCTCTCTCTCTCTCTCTCTCTCTCTCTCTCTCTCTCTCTCTCTCTCTCTCTCTCTCTAAGACGAGCCGCTCATAGCTACTGTTACCGTTTCTTTTCGTAATGGTTGTTTCCTCCGTATTTGCACAAACTCCCAGTGTGTGTGTGTGTGTGTGTGTGTGTGTGTGTGTGTGTGTGTGTGTGTGTGTGTGTTTGCCTATCTATTGGTTCGTTCCTCCCTCCATTCTTCCTTGTGCTTGCGATTGTGTTTGGTTGAATATTGCGAATGTTTGCGTGTGTGTGTGTGTGTGTGTGTGTGTGTGTGTGTGTGTGTGTGTGTGTGTGTGTGTGTGTGTGTGTGTGTGTGTGTGTGTGTGTGTGTGTGTGTGTGTGTGTGTGTGTGTGTGTGTGTGTGTGTGTGTGTGTGTGTGTGTGTGTGTGAAGTACAAATTCTCTTAATGTTTCTGTTAAATAATGCTTTGCGATTGCTTCTTGTATAGATGCATGCTCATTGTAACTTCACTTATTAAGACTGTATTAGTGAAGCTACAGTATATCTTAATTGAGTTACCGGTAATGTAATGCTTTGAAACACACACGTATAGGTTCTACTGACTCCTGCGCATATTGTTCTCTTTTCCTATGTTCATCAAAGTACAAAACCCTTTAACACCTTCAGTACTGGGTAACATTTTTATCTTAAGATTTATGTATGACTGGACCCTTTTAATGACATTACTTAGGGTCTATTGAGGTCAGAAGATTAATGGCCAGAGTCTTCACTATTTTAATCCCCCACATAGGCTTCTGAAGCTGTATAAAATCATCATATAGTAAGCAGACTGAATATAAAAACACGTCATGGTACTGAATGGGCAAAAAATTCCCGGTAACCTTCAATCTTATAGGCGAACAGTGCGTTCCGTTGCGGTTTTCAATATATATGAAGGTGGTTATGGGCGTTTCAGGTCTTTATTTCATGATCCCATAAGCGTCACTCGAGGCAATATTCCAGGAGATATATTGCCGGGTCTTCCCTCCTCTCCTCTCTCTCCTTTCTTCCCTCTCTTTCTGCGAGCGCGGTTGAGGAAAGAACAGGAGAGCGTGAAGGAAACTTGGAGATATTGAGAAACCATAAGCAGAACTCTGGTAGCAAATAAATAGACGTGATGACTAGGTAGCAGCAGGGTCTCTCTCTCTCTCTCTCTCTCTCTCTCTCTCTCTCTCTCTCTCTCTCCAGCGGCACTTCATTTCATATTTTTGTTTTTTTTTCTTTTGTTATGGCCGTCATGATGTCAAATATGACTCAGTCAGTCAATCAGCCTCTCCTCCTCTCTCTCTCTCTCTCTCTCTCTGTGACAACTGCCATTAAATCAGAGGTCTGGTTGGAATATTCATTGCTCAGAGAGAGAGAGAGAGAGAGAGAGAGAGAGAGAGAGAGAGAGAGAGAGATCCCTACCTTTCTCACTTGGTAAATAAAAGTGTCAAATCCTCACAGCTTAAGGGCATAAGGGAGGAGTATCTCAGTATATGCCCCTCAACACTTCACAATGGAAGCGTCTGGGAGAGGTGGCCGACCCTTACCGCCCCTTACACGCTCTCTGGCCTCGTGTGGGGACAAGATACTGCAGACCTCTCTTCTCTATTCCCTCTCCTTATGTGTGTGTGTGTGTGTGTGTGTGTGTGTGTGTGTGTGTGTGTGTCCCTTTCTCTGTCTCCTTCCTCTTTCTCTCTCTCTTTCTCTCTGTCTCTCTCGCTCTCTCTCTCTTCCCCTACGCACCAAATATTGTTGTGAACCTGTGGAATTTTACAACGGAAAATATATCCCAAAATAATTGACTTCAAAATTGGAAGCGATCGACGGCAACCAGCATGCAGTGGAACGCAGCGAGCATTGGAACAAAAAGTACATATAAATAAAGGAATGAATAGAGTAACACAGAACGATACTACTACTACTATTACTGATACTGCTGCTGCTGGCTTATCCGTTCCTGTCACAGTGAAAGATTTGTCCTTGTCCTGTAATTGGTGTTTTCGAGTTGAAGTGAAGTGAGGTGACCTGAAGCCTTCGTGGATAAGCTGCAGGCTCAAAGGGGAGAAAAAAATAGGAGACTTTATTGTTTTCTCGGATGAAAGACATGGTAAATACTAGAAATGTATAGGGCTATGTATAGGACTGTAATTGGGTAAGGAAAATTTTGATAAGCCACTTGGCATATGTTGTTAGTGCCGAGTCAATAGAGAGCTTTAAAGGATTAGATAAATTATTAGAATGAGATGATGGATTGAATTAAGGATCTTTGCTCATACAGGGCCTGTCACGTGTAAGACTGGCAGTCTCTTGCAGCTTTCTTCATTTTCTTATATTCTTATTTGCACGTGGCAGTCATTTATGAAACTTTTCTACCTACATCCATCAATAATTTCGTCTATTGACATTTTAAAACTTTCCTAATGACTCACCTCTAACAATCTGACTACTGAGTTTAATCTTCTTCTCTGACCTGACAACTCTGGAACTTTTTACTTGTGTTTGTATTTTCAACTTCCTATGACTTGACTTCGTTTAACTCCTTCAGTGCTAAGACGAATTTTCACCATGATCTTTTGGGCATGATTAGACGATTTTACTTACAATAGGAAGGGTCTATGGAGGTCAGAAGATTAATAGCCAGAGTCTTCACTATATCTCCACGTAAGTTTCAGAAGCTTTATAAAATAGTAATAAGAATGAATGTGAAAACGCGGTATGGTACTGAAAAGGTTAGGAGGGAGGTTTCAAGACATTTATTTATCCCTTATCTTTGACTAACTCTTTCGGACCTGGCAGCAAAGGTAAGTGAGTCTTTTTCGTTTTATGTTGCCCTTGACCGGTTTTCCCCTCTTACATAAAGAGAAATAGAGAAGCAAAATATAAAGGCGATGATAGAGTAAGTACGATAAGTATGGTGTTATTGGAGATTATCAAGGCATTTTATATGTAAATTCCCATCGTAAAGGTTGCTGTCTATGCCTGAATATTGCGCTTAACACTGAGCAACAATGAGTACCGCATTCCTCGATCTTTTCCTTCTTTCTTGTAATATTAACCCTTCAATACTTGGATACATTTTTACCTTGAGATTTGTGTACGAATAAACCAATTTATTGACATTAGGAAGCGTCTATGGAAGTCAGAAGATTATTAGCAACAGTCTTTATCATTTCAACCCTACACAAAAGCTTCTGAAGCTGTACAAAATCACCAAATAGTAAGCAGAATGAATAAGGAAGCACGTCTTGGCACTGAAGGGGTTAAGTTGAGCAGTTGAGCTTCGTGACAGACTAACTAACTCACCACTCACGCACCTGCACGCTCCACCACACATAACTGATGGCCTTGTACAGCACTGACAGCTTGGAAATAGGTGCAAATATTGGTTTTCCGATAATTGGGTTCTTCTTTTATAGGAGAAAAAAGGTGATGGCAGCAAGATATGATTACCCAGCGGGGGAACGTCATCTAGAATTTCATCTCTTTCAAGCTCACGTACGAACTGGCGACAGGTGTTGCTGCTACTGCTGTGTGTGTGTGTGTGTGTGTGTGTGTGTGTGTGTGTGTGTGTGTGTGTGTGTGTGTGTGTGTGTGTGTGTGTGTGTGTGTGTGTGTGTGTGTGTGTGTGTGTGTGTGTGTGTGTGTGTGTGTGTGTGTGTGCATGTGTTTTTCTTTCTTTTATTTTAGTGCAGGTGAGGAAGGGCGGTTGGTAGTTGGCTGTGTGTGTGTGTGTGTGTGTGTGTGTGTGTGTGTGTGTGTGTGTGTGTGTGTGTGTGTGTGTGTGTGTGTGTGTGTGTGTGTGTGTGTGTGTGTGTGTGTGTTTGTGTGTGTGTGAGGATTTTTTTCCATTTCTTTCTTTCTTTCTTCGTTTTCTTTTTCTCTTCCCAGTTTCTTTTTTTTTTCTGTGTGTGTGTCTATTCTTCTCTTTTTACCTCTTTTATTGTGTGTGTGGAGAGAGTGGGACACTTCTACTTTTTTTTATTCCATTGTTTATTCTGTTCTATATGTGCAAACTATATTTTCCCACTTTTTTAACTGTGTGTGTGGTGAGAGATGCTTGAATGCCTGCGAGTGTGTTACCAAACTGCAACCGGATCCTGAGGTCTGTGCGTCGCGGGCCAGCAGTGCCAGTAGTGTCTCCTTTTGGAGCTGGCCGGTAATTGAGTGTGAGGGAGCTGGAGGGGATGGGACCTGCAGGGAACGGTACAGACTGAAGCCCGCGTGTGTCACTTGCCCTTGTTACTGGTGGCTCAAGGAGACGAAATTGTACCAGGACATGTTTTTATATTCATTCTGCTTACTATTGGTGATCTTATACAGCTTCAAAAATTTATGTGGGGATTAAAATAGTAAAGACTGTGCATTAATCTTCTGAACTCCATAGACCCTTCTTAATGTCAGTAGAAATCGTCTTATCGCACCAAAAAAATCCTGGTATAAATGCGTTCCACTACTGAAGGGGTTAACGTATGCTGTCTTATCAGAGGGGGCGTCGCGTTACGTGGAGTAACAAAACCTTCATAAGCGTCACTTCGCGGGAATATAAGAGCATTGTCACTGGTTCAGAGACTCGTAAAGTGACGGCAACACTCCGGGCATCATGAATGGGTTAAGAAAATAATGTAGCAATGTAGTCAAGTAAAGGAGAAATCTTTGCTGGTCGTAGAAGTTCTGAAACATGTAAATAACATCACACACTTTAACGTATGCTGTCTTATCTTTCTGCCTTACGGGTTTAGTGGATTTTTATATGCGAGGAGCTTGGCCAACGGCAACAAAAAAGGTTAAGAAAGTCCCGCTGTGGATGCCAGTCTCTAAAAAAGACTGGCCAAAAGAATATAAAAAGAAATACGCGAGAGTTGAAGGCCCCTATTCTGAAACATTTCCGCGCTGCACCTTCACTATTTTCAAAGGGCTCTAGTTGAGGTGACACGAGTTTTTAAGGATGTTTCTTAAATTCTAGTGACATGTTAACAAGTTTTCTGCATTACTAATAGGATAAATACTCTTTAGAACTCGGCCAATCGTCTTTGTGGTCTTTGAAAATTGTCGTGGTGAGAGAAGGAAGCGTTTCTGAATATGGCGCACAGCCTGTATCAGAAACACCTTCCCTCTCACTACGACAATTTTCCCAGACCACAGAGAAAACGTTTCAAGACAGTTTCTCCTTACGGTGAACTAGTAATCTTGCCAATCCATCACCGGAACAATAATACTCTTAAAAACACGACTATCTTCAATTGGAGCCTTTGGAGAGCAGTGATAGTGAGAGAGCAAAGCGTTTCAGAATACGGGAAAAAAGTCATATGGTAATAAAGGAAGTACAGACAGGAATGGCAGGGGAGAGTTCTAGAGTTTACGAGTGTGTATCATTACATATACAGCGGTAAAGAATCGTCTCATTCATCGAAGAAGGAGAGGAATTAGAGTTAAACAGAGTGAGAGTAACATAGGAGTGTGTGGCGGCTATAGAAATGCGAATGAAAGCGGCGTGCGAGGCAGAAAGCACATCACATCTCACCGTCCTTTCACTCCCAAGACAGACATTTTATTCCAGCTTTTCCCCTTCGCAATGCATGACCTCACTTGTTACTCAGAGAATGAGGGAACGTACATGGCGTAAGTGTTCAGCCAGTATAGATGTCTGGTTTGTCAGCGGCACGGAGAAATGTGGAGCAAAGGAAGGGATAGAGGAAAGGAACTCACTCACTCAGAGGACCACGGAGGAACAATTCATACTAAACGTTGCCAAGTGAACAAAGGAAAGAGAGGAAAGGAAAGGACAAAAAGACCAAATTGCCTCCAAAGTACATTCAGTTTATTCCGGAACCCAAAATACTCCTTTCCAATTTCACAGTCTTAGTGTTTTCTTGTGTGTTATTTTTCTAGTTCCGTTTTGCGGTGTTCCTACGCGATCATTTCCTAGCACATTTCGAAGCGTAAGTCTCTAATCCACAACCTAGAATAGTGGTGATACTAGTGGTAGTAGTAGCAATATTAGCAGATGATTGGTAGTAGTAGTAGTAGTAGTAGGGGTGGCAGTAGTAGTAGAGGATTGATAACAGTAATAGTAGTAATGGAATGTGATAGTAGTAGTAATAGTAGTATTAGTATTAGTAGAAATAGTAATATTACCAGAATATTGGTAATAGTAGTAGTACGTAGTAATAGTAGTAGTAGTAGTAGTAGTAGTAGTAGTAGTAGTAGTAGTACTAGTATTATTATTAGTAGTAGTAATTGTTGTTGTTGTTGTTGTTGTTGTAATATTAGAATTAGTATCAGTAGTTTATTTGATTTATTTACTTATTTATCACCATTTTCTTCTTTCTAAGGTGAAGATGTGCATTATTTCCCATCCAGCGCTTCCCAAAAGCCACTCACTCACTCACACACTCTCGTTCAGGCACACACACATTCACACACTCACTGCCATCTGTTTAATTATTTATCACCTTTGTCCATCTTTCTGAGGTGAAGATGTACATTACTTCACATCCAGCGCTCCCTAAAAGCTCTCACTCACGCACACTCTCATTCACACACACACACACACACACACACACACACACACACACACACACACACACACACACACACACACCGCGTAGTGTAGTAGTTAGCACGCTCGACTCACAATCGAGAGGGCCAGGTTCGAATCCCGGTAAGCGGCGAGGCAAATGGGCAAGTCTCTTAATGTGTGGCCCCTGTTCACCCAGCAGTAAATAGGTACGGGATGTAACTCGAGGGGTTGTGGCCTCGCTTTCCCGGTGTGTGGAGCGTGTTATGTGGTCTCAGTCCTACCCGAAGATCGGTCTATGAGCTTTGAGCTCGCTCCGTAATGGGAAGACTGGCTGGGTGACCAGCAGACGACCGAGGTGAATCACACAGTCATTGCCTCACTGCCACGTACGTACACACATGCACAATCTCCTCCCCAGTTTCGTTGAGCCCACTTCAAAGTTGCCACGCGTCGCCTCTCCCACCTCATGCAGCTTTGGAAGTGCAGTCTTCCGTTATAAAATGTTGACTGGATTTGTCGCTTTTCACGGGCGTCTCGACAGCCTCACAGGGACGCTGGCCTTAAGTTTGTCAGCATTTCCACAAGTAGTTTATAAATGGTTCCTAATGGTTTTAATTTTGATGTGTTATTTTTGTATCTGGTTAGTTTTTTCTTCCTTTTTTTTTTTTTAATGATACAGCAAATATATTCCGCTTTATGCAGGTGTTCTTAGGGTTAAGTTCATGTTTGTTTGTTTCGCTGATTTGCATCCGTCTAAAGTTTTCAAGGCAGTGCAGTGACGTTCACCAATTGTCTTCTTGCTGCCTTCCTGCTTTTATTTTTAAAACAAAGTCTATTTCGCTTCTTCATTTGATAGTTTCTGTATTTCCTTACCTGCTAGGTCTCTCTCTCTCTCTCTCTCTCTCTCTCTCTCTCTCTCTCTCTCTCTCTCTCTCTCTCTCTCTCTCTCTCTCTCTCTCTCTCTCTCTCTCTCTCTCTCTCTCTCTCTCTCTCTCTCTCTCTCTCTCTCTCTCTCTCTCTCTCTTGACTAAGTTGATTTGTGTCATGACAGCCGCCGCCTTCGCCTCTCTTCCCTCATTTCATGTGCTTATTCCAAAACTGTCTTGCGCTGTTTTGCATAACCTTTGTGAGCCAATTACCGCAACACTCGTCACTCATACAATTGGTGAAATGTTTTGCTGTGGTTGTTGTTGTTATTGTTGTTATTGATGTCCTGAAGATCTTGCTCGGAATAACATTGCTGAGGACGAAGCCAAACCGAAGTGAGTAGTTTGCTTTAGTCTCTTCAGTACCAGGACGAGTTTTCATATTAATTCTGGCTACTATTTGGTGATTTTATACATCTTCAGAATCATATATTGGGATTTGTCCCATATTCTGAAACGCTTTGCTCTCTACCTCAATGCTTTCTAAGGCCTCCAGTTCAAGATACTCGTGTTCTCAAGAGTTTTTTTTATGGTTCTGGTGATGGATTGGCAAAATTACTAGTTTATCGTAGGAAAGAACTGTCTTGAAAACCTGGCTACTTGTCAGAGAAAATTGTCGCGGTGAGAGAGAGAGGAAGGCGTCTCTGAATACGGGTTTTAGAATAATAAAGACCGATCATTGATCCTTCCTGACGCAAATGAAATAGTCTAATCATACACAAAAATCAAAGTAAATATGCATCTCTATATTGAAATGGTTAAGAGAAGGAAGCTTCACTAACCCTGGCAGACCAACTCAAGACTTACAGGAACTTTTGATGTAATCCTCAGCGTTAGACTATCTCGAAAACCTTCCTCTGAGTGGTCCTGCTTGGCTGGTCGCGGCGATACCCGAACCTCTTCACTGAATTAATATTTTTCGACAAGACGGACGAGCCAAGTGTGGTGAATGATTTCCCGAAACTGGAGTGTCGTACAGGCAGCTCAAGGCGCCTGGCATCGACCCAACAGAGGCAGCGTCAGGGAGGGAGTCAGCCGTCAGATAAGGCACGGTGAGGAACGGAGGGGCTTGCGGAAAAAGCATATATTCATCGTTATCTGGATTTTTTTTTTAATGAAGAAGCGTATCCCATGCACCTCTCTCTCTCCCCTCTCTCTCTGGTAATTGAAATAGTGTTGGAAGAGTAAGTTTGTGGCGTGAACATTCCTTGCTTTCATTTCCTCTCATTCCTGTCACGCCTCACGTCTCCTCCAGCCCACCAGTAAGGGAAGCCGTTGCAGTGTTCGGCATCTCAGAATTCCCTTCATCTTGCTAACAAAAGTCAAGCTGAACAGATGATTATCAGCGATATTAACCCTTTGAGTACCATGACGCGTTTCCATATTCATTCTGCTTACTGTTTGGTGATTTTATACAGCTTCAGAAACCTTGCAGGTGATTAAAATAGTGAAGATTCTCGCCATTAATCCTCTGACTTCCATAGACCTCTCCTTATGTCGAATGGTCTAATCGTAAATAAATCTTAAGGTGAAAATGACCTAGTATTGAAAGGATAGCCTCGGGACCAGATTCGAGAGAGAGAGAAGGTACCTATAGAGTATGTCGAAAAGAATAAGACGATTCAAACTCAGACTCATCTGAATTTAATGGAGAGAAATGGCTTTTTTTTTCCAGCACGTGACTTTCTTTTTTCTCTTTTCTTTCTCCTCTGCGTAAATGGAAGGGTACAAAAGAGACAAATGTCAACTTGAGAGAAAACTTCAGGGGGCCAGATCAACTCCTCTTTCACGGCATATTTTCGTGATACAGGCAGTTTTACAGGCGCAAGGGAGGATCAACTAAAAGCTATCCTAAAAATTGTAGGAAAAAATAGGACAGCTTAATTGCCGCTTCTAACCAAACAGGGAGAAGAAGAAAAAGGAGGTTTCCAATCAGGCTTTCAATTTAGTCCTGGGGGTGACTTGTTACTCATCCTCCTCATCATCATCATCATCATCGTTGTCGTGCCCTGCTGATGAAAACAATATCTGCTCTCTGTCTCTCCATCCCTTGTTTATAAAGCCAGAATTCAGAAACGTTTTCCTCTCTAAGCAGGACTATTTTCCATGGCCACAGAGATGATTAGCGAGACTCTCAAGAGTGTTTCTCCAGTTAATAATGTAGAAATATTTCAAAACGCTTTATTCTCTAACCATGACTGTTTTCTGAAAAGATGATTAGCAGGGTTTTCAAGAATGTTTCTCCAGTCATTTTGGCTCTAGAACTGTAAAAACACACTTCAAAACGACTGGTTTCCAAGGCCACAGAGATAATTAGCGGGGTATTCAAGTGTTTCTCCAGTAAGTGATGCAGAAATCTTGTCACTACCACTAGAAACGTAAATACACTTTTAAAAACTCGTGTAAATTTATATAAAGTCTTTCGAAAATTGAAGGTGAAAAATAGAAGTGTTTGAGAATACGAGCCTCTCTCATCACTTCAATCAGTCTCACAATGCCATCTTTAAACTCATTTTTCGATCTTCCTTTTGATATTTTCCTTCTATTTTGCTTGTCATATTTAGGTTCCCTGCTCTCGGACATCAGCCAACATGGAGAACCCCTCACTCTCTCCTTTCTCTTTCTCTCCTCTCTCTCTCTCTAATTACAAAACCTACACTAGCTCGTCAGAGAGAAACTGATAAAGGTCTTGAAACTTTACAGAGGATGCATTACGTGTGATTAGAACAAGCATAGGAACGTATCAGAGGCACCAGGGTATTATTAAGCCCTTTCAGTACTAGGACACATTTTTACCTTGAGTTTTGGGTACGATTTTATTTACATTAGGGTCTATGGAGGTCATAAGATTAATGGGCAGAGTATTTTTACCCCCTACATAGGATTCTGAAGCTGTATAAAATCACTAAATAGAAACCGTACTGAATGTGAAAACGCGTCGTGGTACTGAAGGGGTTAAGTGTATAGGTATTAGCAGGCTTTTAAATGGTCTTGTATGCATTCCAACGCAGCTCTTATCGTGAACACCACACCGCAAAATGAAAGCAATTCCAGTTATTTCTATTCCAAGTCTCTCTCTTCATTAAGGAAAGTATATTTGCCTTCCTACTCAAGACTGTTCAAGGAGGAAGTCACACCGGCCTACCTCATCTTCCTCTTATTCGTCTTCTTCTTCCTCTTCTTCCTCCTCCTCCTCCACTTTGAGTCTCTACTTTAGACACTCACGGAGAGACTTAACTCGCACTCCCTCAGCGAAACTTTTTGTGTGTGACCTCGTCTGTTGATTTTTCCTCGTAGCATCTCGCGCGGGAAAATACTAGCAAGCTTTTCTCTTCCTTTCACACTCTTTTTCCTTCCTCCCTTCCTTTCTTTTCATTTTTTCTTTCTTTATGGTGGAGGTTGACTTAATGAAGCTGCATTTTTCATCTCTCTTTCTCTCTCTCTCTCTCTCTCTCTCTCTCTCTCTCTCTCTCTCTCTCTCTCTCTCTCTCTCGTATGGTCGGTTCGTGGTTTATCAGGGTCGAGCGTCGCCACATCACAGCCAATCACTTCGATTCATCGTAATTGGTTCTTTCTTATTGTTACACCCTCCCTCCCTTCCTCTCTCTCTCTCTCTCTCTCTCTCTCTCTCTCTCTCTCTCTTTCGTTTTCTTGATTTTAGTCCTATTTTTCTCATTTTGTTGTTGTTGTTGTTGTTAAGAATGTAAATCTCCTTCTACTACTACTACTGTTACTACTACTACTACTACTACTACTACTACTACTACTACTACTACTACTACTACTACTACTACTACTACTACTACTACTACTACTACCACCTACTACTACTACTACTACTACTACTCAACGGCAGCTTCACTATATCTTTAATAAGTTAACCTCCTCTACCTTTGCTCATATCTTCCCTTACAGCATCAATAGTATGTATGATTGTATGTATGTATGTACACTCCTACACTGTGCAATGTTTCCATCCTTCCTTCCTTCCTTCCTTCCCTCCCTTCCTCCTTCCTCTCTGCCAGACCTGATTTTATCCATTTCAACTAAACTTTGCCTCCCCCTCTGCCTTTTACCTTGCTTCCTCTAAGGACCAAAATATCGAGGTCTATTTCCTACACTATAACGCCTGTGCCATATTTTCATCCTCGCTTCACCCACGCAACTCCAGACACCCACACCCTCAGTCTTGTTTTTCCGCTTTCCTCTTGGTTCGCGGGAGAAAAGTCTTAGTCACCGTGGAAGGGTTCTCAGTCCTCTTGTTTGTCCCTTTCTCTCTCTCTCTCTCTCTCTCTCTCTCTCTCTCTCTCTCTTTGCTGTCTTCTACACCTGTACGGCTGTCAAAGGGTGACTGGTTGGGGTTACTAAAACATGTCTTCCTTTCTATAGCTTCGAGTCGTTAAGTTGGGTAATGTTTGTCTCTTCATGATGATAGCGTTTGAAATCTCATCTATCACATTTTTCTTCTTTTTCATTTTTGCTGTCTCGTCTTTTAGTGTTGAATTGTCCTGGTTGTCCTGCAAATGGAACACAGGCTGAGATACGAGCAGTGTATTTCTCAGGAGCTTCACCCACTAGGGCTTCATCAAAGGAGTGAGGCACGCAGACTAAACTGTCCAGTATATATAGGGAGTGGAGGTCTTCATGTGGCTGGCAGGAAGATCCCTTTGTTCCCGTCTACATCACATTCCGGCACTGGAAACACAGTTGGAAGGGGAAGCTGAAGGCCCTCGTCAAGGCGGAGAGGTTTGCTCGTGTATCTGTCAATGAGGGCGATGCCTCTCTGCCGCATCATTGATCACCCTCAGTTCTGCGCTGCTCGGCTCATTGCAAAGCGAGAGCTCTCGTCTCGGCTCATGTTTCAAAATCTTTAACCCTTTAGTACCATGACGCGTTTCCATATTCATTCTGCTTACTATCTGGTGATTTTATACAACTTCAGAAACTAATGTGGGGGATTCAAATAATGAAGACTGTGGCATTTAATTTTCTGACCTCATTAGACCCTTCCTAACTTCAATCGTACACAAATCTCAAGGTAAAGATGTGTCCCAGTATTGAAGGTTTAACGAGGATTTGACCTCTTTTCTCTTGCCTTGAAATCCCTGTGGGCTAGAAGCTATGGGTACCGGAGAGCTGAACCGGTATTTCACACTTCTCGTCGTCAGTTCATGTGTCTAACGAGCAACGAGCTGACTGTTCTCTCCCTTGCCTTGGGTTCCTTGAGGCCTCTTAATATTATCAATCCTCTCATTAGTGCAGAGTAAATGATGATTTAACTTCATCTAGGAGGAAGGTTTCAAGACATCTATCTCTTTCTTTTGGCTAACTCTCTCAGACCCGCAAGGGAACTGAGAACTAAATGAGCCTCTTTTTTGGTTTATGTTGGCCTTGGCCGGTTATTCTCTCTTGCATAGAAAAAGACTGAGGCCCTGTTAGCTATATTCCTATCGCTCCCTTTCCGGCAACCAGCACACAATCTTGACGTCGTTTTGTACCGCTTTGATGACGCAGGCAGACGTGGCTTGAGGCTTCATTTCTCTATCTACTTGCACTAAATTGCTTCTCACATAACACATGCAGAATTCTTGATCACTCACGTATATTATTCATTGCTTATAAAATACTTATCATTTCACGATAGCCAGAACCTTTGCTTTTAGACATTTAATATTTATGAAGCATTAGTCGTTGGTGCAGGAAGTACGAGTCTGCTTGTATATTGAAAGACTAAAACGGTGCCTCAGTTGACTTTATTTCCAAATTTTCGTGTGATCAGAAGATTAAGGCACAGAGTCTTCACGATTTTAACCACCACGTAAGTTTCTGAAGATGTATAGAATCGTCAACTAAGAAAGCAGGTCATGATACTGAAGAGGTTACGTTCAAACAAAATTACGGATGAGGGTAGGTAGAGAGAGAATAGATGGTTTCATACAGGAACTACCACTTATACTTGAGTTTCTCGGCTTATTACAGTTATTCTTGTTCTCCTTTGATGTTCTCATGGTTTTAACTCCTTCAGTACCATGACACGTCTTGATATTTATTCCGGTTACTATTTACTGATTTCAGAAACTCATGTGAGGATGAAAATAGTGAAGACTCTGGACCTTTAATCATCTGACCTCCATAGACTCTTCCTAATGAAAATAAAATCGTCAAATCACATCCAAATCCTACTGTAAAAATGTGTCCCAGTACTGAAGGGGATAATACTGTAGAATACCACACAGGCAGAAACAACACACCAAGAAACACGAACACATTTATTTTCACTCTTTACTTGGTTGCATTTTTGAACGAAACACACGAGCAGCGAAGGAAAGAGAAACATAATTAATGATTAAACAAAGAATGACTGGCAAGGGGAAAAAAGTTCTGAGGAAAACAGGACAATGCGCCTTTCATTCCCTGGAAACAAAAGAGAGAGAGAAAAAAAACTAAGAAAAATATATTAAGTTTTAAGAGTTAAGGTTCAAAACTATTTAAAAGAAGAAAAAGAAGGACAAGAAAAAGAAGAAATGGAAGAAAGAGAAAACGAAGGACATTATATTGAGTCAGAAAAAATATTATATATATATATATATATATATATATATATATATATATATATATATATATATATATATATATATATATATATATATATATATATATATATATATATATATATATATATATATATATATATATATATATATATATATATATATATATATATATATATATATATATATATATATATATATATATATATATATATATATATATATATATATATATATGAGTTTCAAGAGTTTAGGTTCAAAACTATTTAAAAGAAGAAGAAGAAGAAAAAAGAAATGGAAGAATAAGATAACGAAGTATATCATATTAACAGTCAAAGAAGAGAAAAAAGCAAAATTATATTGAGTTTCCAAGAGTTAAAGTTGAAATTTATTTAAAGACGAAGGAGGAGGAGAAGAAGAAGAAAAAGAAGAAAAAGAAGAAGAAGAAAAAAAGAAGAAAAGAAAAAAATAGAAAAAAAAACGAAGTACATTATATTGACAGCATTTTCGACGTAAGTGAAATGAGAGTAGTTGGTTCAAAAGCTATGACTCGTTGTCGTGAAGCTTGAAAACTGCACAGAGTCTTTAGCACGAGTACAATGCGTAGTTTGTTTGGCAATAATTACCTTAACGAGAGAGAGAGAGAGAGAGAGAGAGAGAGAGAGAGAGAGAGAGAGAGAGAGAGGGGGGGAAGGAACAAATATATACACAGGGATGGATAGACTTCTCTCCCCCCCGCTCTCTCTCTCTCTCTCTCTCTCTCTCTCTCTCTCTCTCTCTCTCTCTCTCATCACAAAAAGAAACACCCACAACAGCTGTTCCTACCAATACACAACTATTTTTTATGTATTTATCTAACTTAACAAAGGTCCACTCTATTTCTACAAGCCCGCTAAGTCCCCGCCCTCTGTACACCTAATTTTGCTTAAATGCACGACCCCCACGCCTCTATTTCACACTGCACAGCCTCTTAAACACTGGCGTTGCTGCAGGGATTACCGCTCGCCACATGAGTGTAAAGCCCCCTAGTTAAGTAGTATTCTTATGCCTTGTGCTCAGCGTCGCTCCTTGTGGACACCGAAGGCATTGCGAGAAATGATCGTGGTAATTTCTAACACTAAATTGGCTTTTCTTTATGATTTTTCACTTGTCTTTCTGTCTCTCTTCTTGGTAATTGCGTTACAACTGAGGTTTCTTTTCCTCGTCTCAGAATGCCGGTCTATGGAAGGGGATGATTGCTGAGAATTGAGGGATTGCCACGTGTATGTCTAATGAATTCATGCTGGTTAGGTTTCCGTTATATGTCTGCACACTAGAACTTAACGCAGACCAAACTAGGATTATCAAAACTTTCCATCACTATTATTAATTTTCATCACCGTCATTATAACACACTCGTTCATACACCACGACCACCACCCTTGTCACCATGTGTGTGTGTGTGTGTGTGTGTGTGTGTGTGTGTGAGCCGCCGCGTTGCCAAGCTGCACCAGAGTATGTAGGTCACTGACTTGCCCCACTTTTTTTCGCCGACCTTGACCTTAATCTTGCATGCGATCTCGCCACGCTCTCAGCCAGAGGAGAGAGAGAGAGAGAGAGAGAGAGAGAGAGAGAGAGAATTTAGCGGAATCATAATCTGAGACACACGCAGATGTTCGTCCTCTTCCTCTTCTTCCTCGTCCTCGTCCTCGTCTTCCTCCTCCCCCTCCTCACGTGCTCCTCCAGTGAGTGCTAGCAACTGAAAAGAGATAATAATGCAGAGTGTCAGGAGAGGTGAAGGTGCTTGGGAAGGAAAGGAGGCGCTAGTGTCGTTTTTAAGTTGGTTGTCGATCAAGTTACCTGCAGTCATTTCATTGTGTGTGTGTGTGTGTGTGTGTGTGTGTGTGTGTGTGTGTGTGTGTGACAGTCATCGCATTGTTAATCCCTCCAGTCAATCATATTACAATTGCCAAACACGCCCTTTTCCCTCCCAGTAATAGGAAAATAACGAAGAAATGACCTCAATGCCACTTCATTATTCACATCATGTTAATTGTCTCGGTCACGTCTTTCAAAATTAATGGAACACAGTAATGAGGTTATAATTAAGAGCTGGCATTCTTTTTTTCATTCACTGTTCAAACTAATTGGAATACGAATGGAGGTATTTTTAACATGACTCTTGGGGAGAGAACTGCTGTATATATAACCTGTTTCCTCGACTTTAATCAAAGGCACGTGTTCCTCACCTTCTTTCTGCAACACTTGAATAGAAAGAGCCTTTGCTGCGCTGGTACAAACTATCCTAATACTGTCACTGCTTTCCTGACCCTTGTTGTGTTGTGTACGTATTACACTGTAAACTCAAAGGAACTGTCGAAAGAGGGAATGACTTTTGTTCCCCTTCCTGTAACATTTGAATAGAAAGAGAATGCTTAATATTTGTTCAAACTATTCTGATACACTATTTCTCCTCTGTTCTTTACGTATTACAGTTACAGACAAGAAAACTCAAGGAAACTGTGGAGAGGCTAAAGTCTTGTCCTTTTTGTAGCAACACTGGGAAAGAGAGATACTGTTGCACTCTTACAAACTATCCAAGGACATTACCACTACTTCTCAATTTCTTACCAATCATTCTCTACTTATTTAGGAAAATTGCCGCCACCACACCTACAGTACACTATACTAGATTACAAAACGGCACAGTACTTCAATAATGTTTCATGTCACCAGCTGTCCCTACCACACACAACCAAGGACCA
Organism: Portunus trituberculatus; assembly: GCF_017591435.1. Classification (NCBI taxonomy): domain Eukaryota; kingdom Metazoa; phylum Arthropoda; class Malacostraca; order Decapoda; family Portunidae; genus Portunus; species Portunus trituberculatus. Next base: position 9,509,706 of record NC_059269.1, on the reverse strand, counting down.
CCAATAACCACCACACACCGCCGCCGCCGCCTACGCCACCGCCTGCCACCCAAGTACACCAAATTTATCCCAAACACTCAAAATAAACGCCAAAACACATTCACAACACTACACAACAGAAGAAAACACACTCAGAACACACCACAACACTACACAACACAACAAAACACACTCAAAACACTCATAACCCTGTCAATAAAGCCCCAAAACACTCACAAATTCAGTCAAGTGACACTTGTGTAAAGATGGAAACCACCGCCGCCGACGCCGCCATCACCATTCTGCCTTACTTAAGGCTTCACCACACCAACACCCACCATTGAAATTTTTATCTGAGCAGTTGATAGCCAAGCATAATCGTGTGGCTGCATTTGGTGATACCAGTGGCAGAAAAACAATGCTATGTGTGTCAAATATTAGTTAAATACAGCTGGTAGGCTGGCAGCAGGCGACAGCTGAGCCAGCCCCGCCCACTTGATGACGTCACATCCCTGCCAGAGCAGGCTGCCAGGCAAGCTGGCGAACGTTGGGGATTTTACGTTCGTAACGGAAGTCATTTAAAAAATGACATATAGAAAAAACGAAGCCACAGCCGAATAATTAATATTTTGTGACTTGATAGAAACTTTAACCAATAACCAAAATATCAAAACATATCCAGCTCATCTAGTTTTAAAGAAAAATGTGAATCAATTATAATAAATGTATAAAATAATTTTCACTAATGACATTGCTAAAACGGCCACCCATTTCGACTTTAATCTTCTTTCGAAAAATATTAGGCAATATAAACTATCTTTTCATGCATTCAACACTAACCTAGAACCAGAAGTGAACGAATTAACAAATATTTATATAAAACAAATCCATTAAATTCTAAACTCATTAAAAACTTATAAAGTCTAGCCATCTTTACTAGGCGAGTATTGTAACACATACTATAGAGTATCAGTTATCTTTTAAGGCATTCGAAAACGAGCCAGACCATCAAACACTAACTTAAACAAACAAAACAAAAAGGTATATAATTTATCTTTACCAGGACTAAACACCATTACAAAACTTACATATTTCATTCGATAGCAGTGTGGCACACGTAAAAGAGCATAAACGATTCAATGAAATGATGAAAACTCAGTTATAGCGTGAAATAAAAAAGCCGATTATGGGAATCAACAAATTTTACGGCACCAGATGGTTCTTATTTAGCCACGAAACACCATTAAACGCCAACTATTTACCAAACACAGGCACAGGAAACACTTCAGAGGCAACCAAACATTCATAGAAACACTAAAATCATAATACACTCACCCAATTATAGAATGAAGAAATATGTGAAAAGGAGGTGTATGGCAACCAGCGGATGGGCGCCCAGAGGAGAAGCCGCGAAGGGACCGCTGCGGGGCGGGGCGGAGCCAGCGGGTGGCTGGCGGGGCTGGGTTGGTCTGGACACCAAGGATGCATTGATGTGGTGGCAAGAGATGGTGGTTGTGGTGGTGGTGTGGTCAATAGGCCTATGTAATTTGCATAAGCCTGTGTTGTGGTGGGGTGTGGTGGTCTGACGGTGGTGGCAGGGACTGTGGTGGTGTGTTGGTTGAGGCGGTGTCTGGTGGTGCTATTGTGGTGGTGGTGGTGGTGGTAGTGATAGTGTTGGTGTGTTGTGGTAATGGTGAGGTGGGGTGTTGGTAGTGGTGGTGTGTTGAGAATGGTGAGGTGGGGGTGGTGGTATTGTGATATGGTCGTGGTGGTGGTTGTGATGTTCACGCTACTGCTCCACAAACTCAACTGATGTGTGTGTGTGTGTGTGTGTGTAATCAATTCTAACAGTAAACGTATATAGTATCATTGGTGTTAACCTCAGCACCCTTGTTGGCTCATTTCATCCTTCCATCTTTCCATCTCTATTAATCTTCCTACTGCCTTGACTCTCGCATTGCATAACGTAGTCTTACTGTTCACTACACTGTTCACAATCTACTGTATACACAAAAGCACACACATTCACACACATAGTGGCAACGCATCACCGTAGCCGTGGTGCATGGATCTGCGGTGGTAGGATGTAGCGGCTGTTTGCGTCATGTTACCCTGCCCTGCCCTGCCATTCCCTGCTGCAGCACGCAAGGGCGGAACCATACTGTAAGCACTACACAAAGTACTATATATACATACTAGGTAGTGGTGGTTGTGGTGGTGCGTGACTCTCTGCCACAGCTACTATAGTCATGGTGTGTGGCGAGAAGGTCCGCTGTGTTGTGCTGTTTGACATGTATGCCTGGCTGACCACCACTACTTACCAGCCGCTCACCGCCCGCCGCTCACGCATTACACTGACAAATAACTGCAATCAGGGGAACTGTCCACATGCAAAATAGTTTCTTTTTTGCCTCCTCATAACATTTTCTATGAGAGAAAATTGCATCATTGTGTGGTATTACTTTTCTTTTGTACTCATAAGAGAATAATATTTCCGCATCGCCTCCTGCACGATGATTTCACAGCGTGCAGTGCAACATCAAAAAGACAAAGAGAAAAGTTTTACCCCTACAATCCTTACCATTCTCCCTCCATCTTTAGTCTCTAGATCTGCTGACAACCTGTGTGCAAAACCTGATAACTGACAGAATTCAAAGCGACCACAGGACTTGACTGAGAGAAAACGCCAAGCCCAGTTGAAGTGAAAATGACAGGATAGACACTCGACAACTAATCACCACGCTGGAAGAGAGGCAAACAAATAGCAAGATCAGAAAGCTAACATGAAAACATCTGGCGTATGAATGAAATAAATAACGATAAAAGACTGTCAAGAATACTAATCTGATATTTTAGCACTTGCCTGCTGCCAGCCAACACGTGCAAGACAGTGAGGTAAATATCACACCGGAATGCGTGCAGACAGAAACACTTCAACAGACGCGGCAATTGGGAGAGTGGCTCGGTGGTAATAGTCATGGAGGCGAGTTTAGCTGGCGGGAAGTAGGCGTCGCACAGTAAAAGCCAACGAAAAAAATGCCTTGAACTTGTTTGTTGCTTTAATGAGCTCAGAATTTTGTTCGTGTTGAGGGTGAGAGCGAGAGGGGGATGGAAAGGAGGTGGAATGAAGGTACGGCGAGGAAGACGGGAGTAAAGTTATTGTTGGTGTGAAAGTTGGCTCGTTAATTTAACTTGGTAACGACAGCGGCCATTGAAGGAGTGTGAGAGGTAGCAGAGTAACGGCGGTAACAAATTATATTTTATACGAAGAGCCTCTAAACAAAGGAGGGAAAGGAAAGGAAAAGGAAAAATATACTTGCGACATGCGAGGAAATACATTAACTGAGGTACAGCGGCAGTGGTGCTCCGAAAAATATAATATAATATGAAATTTCTTGCATAAATGCCTGATGAGAAATAAAGATGTGATTGATAACAGCAACTAACGCCTCCAATTAACATCATCGTTTATTACAGACATTAAAGATAATTTCAGAGATACGAATCGCATTATCGTGAGGAAAAGTGTGTTTATCTTACGCCATTTTAGATACAGATCTGAGTTACGGACACGGAAATCCACGCTGAAACTAGAACACTAACCAGATCTGAATGACGAGGAATTACTAGTTAAATGGCTTGTAATGCGGTAATGGAATGAATCTTACTGTGCCTATTTCTCACAGCCCAGTCCGCTCTCTCACTGTACCATGACACATTTCCATATCATATTGCTTTCTATTTGGTGACTTTATACAGCTTCAGATACTTTTGTGGGAATTAAAATAGTGAAGATTCTGGCCATTAAACTTCTGACCTCCATAGACCCTTCCTGATGTAAATAAAATCTAATCACACCCAAAACCTGTAGCAAAAATGTATTTCAGTACTATAGGGGTTAAATGACTTATAATACAACAATTTCAGTGCTTATGAACAAAAGAAAGAATCTTACTGTGGCTCTTTCTCATCAGCCGGTCCGCTTCCTCTCTTATCTTTCTCGCGACAGACGTGGGAGCAAGACCTTCTGTTTACGGTGGAATAATTCTCTGCTGTGTTGAAGATGGGAATATATTTTTCTGAAGTCACTGAGGAAATAACAATTTTCTGCATTTTCCTATACCACTGTGTCAATTTCTTTTCCAACAGTTGTGTGCATGGTTACTGTTATCTCTTTATTACTGTCATTCTCTCTCTCTCTCTCTCTCTCTCTCTCTCTCTCTCTCTCTCTCTCTCTCTCTCTCTCTGAATTTCGTAATATTTATGGCCTTCTTGCCACTCTTCATTTTTAACTTTCAACTTTAGCTGTGGAAAATATTAATGCAGTTTGTGTGTGTGTGTGTGTGTGTGTGTGTGTGTGTGTGTGTGTGTGTGTGTGTGTGTGTGTGTGTGTGTGTGTGTGTGTGTGTGTGTGTGTCCCCATTTGTCTGTCTGTCTGCCTGCCTGCCAATAACACTTCCATAAACTGAACTTTTCCTCCCTCTGCCAGTCTGTCTGTCTCTCTGTCTCTCTCTCTCTCTCTCTCTCTCTCTCTCTCTCTCTCTCTCTCTCTCTCTCTCTCTGCCCCTAAAACATTGCACTAAATTGCGTCTCAAGTGACAGCCAGCTTACACCGCCGCCACCTGCTGTAACAATGGTTCTCTCTCACAGTAATCCGGGTTTCCAGCTCAGGGGAGTGTTGGTGGGCCAGGCCAGGGGATTTCTCAACCCTTTTTAACATGGCGTGATAGATTTAGAACACTGATATTGAGGAAAAAAATGCGTTCGATTGGTCTTGCTTTATCGGACAGCTTGTTTGGTTTTGGGTCCTATAGGTGTGCTTGAGTTTTCGTCTGCGTAGTGAGTTGATGATGAACTGGTATGTGTATCAACCCCTTGAGTACCATGACACGTTTCCATATTCATTCTGCTTATTATTTGGTGATTTTATACAGCTTCAGAAACTTATGTGGGGTATTGAAATAGTGAAGACGGTGTCCATTAATCTTCTCACCTCCTTCCTATTGACAAAAAAAAAAAAAAAAAAAATGGTTTAATCGTACACAAATATCAAGGTGAAAATGTGTCCCAGAATTGAAGGGATTAAGTTTGTAGTAATGATTTCCCAGTGCTGAGAGGTTAAATTAATTGGATTTCCACCTGTTATACTAGGATAAAGGCAATTAATGATGCCAGACACCAGTGATCTTTCTTTTACACTTTCATCCGTATACATTTTTGAATATTTATCGTATGATCACCATAGGAATGGAAAGCAAAACCATTTAGCTTTCCTCACATAGTTATAGTGTTCAGGTAAACGTCAATAACATCAAACAAACTCATAACTTTTCACACGTGTAGGTATCAATATGAGTTCCTAGAAACTACTATTATATAACCACAATATTCGTAAATACTGAAGGGTATCCTCGCCGCCTTTGTATTCCACAGTTATGCTTCCCAGGAAACATACAAACAACTGGGTTACATCAAAGGCTCTCTGTTTGAATATGTATGGCAGGTCCCCGCGACGACCCAGTGCCACGATGGCTGCTTAGGGTTACCGGGCCAAGTGGTCCCGCATTTACAAGTATAAGGCAGCTGGTCTAGTGCAAGGAATAGCTCACACTTGTTTCTGCCTCGTCGGGTTGGTGAGAGTAAGGAATCCAATACCCATAAGTGTGAAAGTGTTCGAGAGAGGGATGAAAAAAGGGTCTTGATAGTTATATATATGTGTTTCCACTTTGATATGGTAAATACTGACTATAAATATCTCCTTACGGTGTTTTTTTTTCTATTCAAAGAGGGTTTTCTGTCCAAGGACAACACAAGACAGTGATATAATACTCCAATGATAATGCTAATTCTAAGAAGAGAGTTGTTTATAAAGAATATCCAAAGTAACGAGGAAAAATGTCGTGATATCTAATTCCCTAACTATAAAACGGTTTCCAAAGGCCACAGAGATGATAAGCCGGCATTCTTATGAGCGTCTCTCTTGCTTACACCTTCATTTACTATTTGATGATTTTATACAGCTTCAGAAACTTATGTAGGAATTAAAATAGTGAAGACTCTAGCCATTAATTCTTCTGTCCTCCATAGATCTATCCTAATGTAAATAAAATCGTCTAATCGTACCCAAAACTCATGGTGAAAAAGCGTCCTAACATTGAAGGAGTTTATACCATACATACCTTATTAATCTATTACTAGATCTATAGAAATCACTCTTTACCACATACAGAGTCCTTGAGAATAGTGAAGGCGTGGTGCTCAAGTGATAAGAATACATTTAGCACGTGATTGAAGCCAAGGAGTGAGCCATGCCTGCTTCCTTTTGCCACGTCACAGAGATGATAAGCTGGGTTTTCAAGAGTGTTTCTCCATTTAATAATGTAGAAATCTTGTCAATCTGTCTCTAGAACTGTAACAACTCCTTATAAATCACGTGCAAATTTAGATAAAGGCTTTTGAAACAGTGGTGAAGGACAAAAATGTTTGCGAATACCAGCAATTGTCACGTGTTTGTAATTGTCAAATTCTCAACAGCGTTCTGTGTCTTGGAGAACTTTCACGTCCCCGGATTTTCTTTCCACGCTTGCTTGAATGCTGTAAACTTTACCTGTTGAGAGAGAGAGAGAGAGAGAGAGAGAGAGAGAGAGAGAGAGAGAGAGAGAGAGAGAGAGAGAGAGAGAGAGAGAGATGGAGGACTGTGTGCGTGTGCGTGCGTGTGTGTGTGTGTGTGTGTGTGTGTGTGTGTGTGTGTGTGTGTGTGTGTGTGTTTGTGTGTGTGTGTGTGTGTCGGAGGCCAAGGCTTGAGGGGAAGAGCGCAGTGTTCTGAACCAACTGACTTTGTGGATATACACAGATTTTTATCCCCTGCTTCTTTTCCTTCCTTCAACAATACACACCATGGCAAAAGAATCGTTGACGTGAGCATTTTGAATACACACTGTCAGAGAGAGAGAGAGAGAGAGAGAGAGAGAGAGAGAGAGAGACTTTTCCATAGTATCACCGAAAGGAGTAACGTTTGCGAGAGAAGAAAACATTTTTTTTTATTAAAGTTGATATTTTTGTTACTTTTTCCCCCATGTGTTATTTGTTCTTTCTTTGTGTTCATATGGTTCCGTTCTTCCTCTTCCTCCTCCTCCTCCTTCTCCTCCTCCTCCTTTTTCTCCTCCTCTTCCTTCTCCTCCTCCTCTTCCTTCTCCTCTTCTTCCTTCTCCTCCTCTTCGTTCTTCTCTTCCTCCTCCCACTCCTCTTTTTTGTTCCTATTGCCCCTAATCCATGGTAATATTTTGTGCCACTCAGCCTGATTGCATGAATAGTGAGATAACTTTCTGGTTATTGATAGCTATATTAATTAATCCACTGAGCCGCCACCAAAAATTAAGCTAATAACTCAACAAACCGCACGAGAGAGAGAGAGAGAGAGAGAGAGAGAGAGAGAGAGAGAGAGAGAGAGAGAGAGAGAGAGAGAGAAACGTCGATTCATTGCCCTTCTTTGTGTGCGTCCTAGGCTTCACAGCTCACGCCAGAATGAATGATAAGATACTGTACACTTGTTTTGCCACTGGAAGATTGAAAACGTTGTGAAAAGAACATGGAAATAGCAAAGATTTCTATTGTGTGTGGGGATGAGCTGTCTCTCTCTCTCTCTCTCTCTCTCTCTCTCTCTCTCTCTCTCTAAGTAGCTAAAGCTTGAAAGATACGAGCGACCACAAGAGCCACTACTAAAATTGTTCGCCAAATTGACACCAAATCCAATAAATGTCTCGCCTTATTTATGGAGAACGGACGAAATAAATAAGTAAATAGACAAAACCCCTCACAATACTTTGGTGCTTTCCTGGTACTTCTCTGGTGCTGCATGACACTCGACACTTCTGTAGTCTTCGCAATGCAGTGTTCATTCATTCCTTCACCTCTCGGAAATTATTGGAAATGTTTCGTAACGCCCGTATTCAAAAAGCCTTTGCTCTCTCGCCACAACAGTTTCCCAGGGTTACAGAGACGACTAGTCCGGTTTTCAATCTTAACGTGGACATTCGAAAGAAGAGGAGAGAAAGTAAGAGACTCGTGGAAGTGACTATATTTTCTCCTCTTTTTCCTGAACACCTAAAAAAACATGGCAATTTCTAAGACACTTTATTCATTTTCCTCTTAATCTTCACGACAGGAATAACGAGACAGCGCCATTTGTCCCAGATTTTTGGCAAACTCTGTTAATCTTTTAGGGAACTGACAATGAAATGGGCCTGTTATTTTTATTGTTGTTACCCTTGACCAGCTTACTCTATTCCATAAATAAGAATAGTGTTAAGGTGAAGACAGGTTAGGTTAGGTTAGATCTGAGTTGGGTTAGGTTACGTTAGGTTAGCAGGGAGATGCAGGCAGGCAGTTGCGGCGAGACTCAAGCACGTTTCCTTTATGATGAATGCATTTGAGTATGAATTAATAAGCTCTCAGTGGCAGCCATGAGCCGTGTTGCCTGTGAAGTCGAACCCTTGATGATTAGTCATTGTTCTGACGTGTGTGTGTGTGTGTGTGTGTGTGTGTGTGTGTGTGTGTGTGTGTGTGTGTGTGTGTGTGTGTGTGTGTGTGTGTGTGTGTGTGTGTGTGTGTGTGTGTGAGGAGAGAGAGAGAGAGAGAGAGAGAGAGAGAGAGAGAGAGAGAGAGAGAGAGAGAGAGAGAGAGAGAGAGAGAGAGAGAGAGAGAGAGAGAGAGAACAGTAAACTGAAAAAAATGTTTATACTCTTTCTTTTTTTCCCTTACCGAAAGTGCAGCGCCTGAATACAATAGGCAAGGCTTCGTTCTGGTGGGAGAATGTACACGAGGCTCTCCCATGTTGAACCCAGGTGCGGGGCCTCCTACACGGGATCGCCCACCCACCGCTGATTATTGCATGCATTTCGCCGAGCCTCGAGGTGTAGGGGCGCTCTGCAGGCTGTATGTGGGGTGGCACTCATAACCCGCTGCAAAATGTTATCATGTCCTTGGGTGGAGCTCAGTGTGTTTGTGTCGCTGTGTCCGGTTAGGTTCGTATTCTCAAACACTTTTGCGCTTCACACTGACTATTTCAAAAGGCTATATTTAAATTTACATGAGTTTTTTTTATGGTGTTTTTACAGTTCTTGGGGCAGAGTGACAAGATTTTTACACTATCAATTGGAGAAACACTATTGAAAAACCTGCTAATCATCTCTGTGGCCTTGGAAAATAATCGTGGTGAGAAAGCGTTTCTGAATACGAGCAAAGAAAGGTTTCAAGACACTTCTGTTAATAGATAATAGATCTCTCTTTAAGACTGGCAGCTACAGAGGGACTTTTATTTTTCCCGATACTTTTAACTAGAGATCCCAATACGTGGATTTTGTAATAAGAAGCTCTTTGTGGACGAGGATCTTCAGTGAGCCTTTTCTTTTATTTCCCTTATGTTCTGGTGGAGTGACGAAGAGCTAGCAGGTGGGTTTTCACATAGGAGATACCCAAAATACCTCGTCTAGCCCGTAAGTCACGTGAAAAGCCTACATTGTTTAAAAAGAGCTTCCATCAATAATATTCTCCTATTGCAGTTTGTGTTGGGAGGGAAAAGGTCAGTGAACTTTCCTTCTGATTTTGTTATAGGAAGAGTGGCACGTTTCAAGACATTTGTTCCTTAATTTTGGCTAATTCATTACTTAAGGGAACCGGCATTTCAAGTGGGTCTTTTTTAATATTTTGTTGCCCTTGGCTGGTTTCCCTCGTGCATAGAAAAACAAAAAACAAAACGCCTTTCACTGCTCTTGTGGACAACCATCTTCAGCGAGCCTTTATTTATTTCCCCTTATTCATTCTGGTTGGAGAGACGAAGAACTTCCATCAATAATATTCTCCCCTTGCAGTCTGTTTGGAGGGAAAAGGTCGGTGAACTTTCCCTCTGATTTTGTAATAGGAAGAGTGGCACGTCTTTCCTTTGCTCTTGTTGACAACCATCTTCAGTGAGCCTTTATTTATACCCTTATTTATTCTGGTTGGAGAGACGAAGAAGTTTCATTAGTAATATTCTCCCGTTGCAGTCTGTATTGGGAGAGAAGAGCTGGGTCGGTGAACTTTCCCTCTGCTGCTCCCTGTGATTCTCCTCCGTGACTGGTTGTGAGCCCATCGTTAATTATTTAAGGTGGTGGAACATGTTGCAAAGGACTTAATTCCTTTGTCGCACAACACTGCTGAATTCTTAGGTCACGCATGCAGGTAGGCAAGCAGAAACACACACACTCACACACACACACACACACACACACACACACACACACACACACACACACATGGACATAGACAAGGACAAAGTGAATATAATTTCTGCAGTGAAACGTAATTAGAGAGGTGTGTGTCAGTGGTGGCAGAGAGAGAGAGAGAGAGAGAGAGAGAGAGAGAGAGAGAGAGAGAGAGAGAGAGAGAGAGAGAGAGAGAGAGAGAGAGAGAGAGAGAGAGAGAGAGAGAGAGAGAGAGAGAGAGAGAGAGAGAGAGAGAGAGAGAGAGAGAGAGAGAGAGAGAGAGAGAGAGAGAGAGAGAGAGAGAGAGAGAGAGAGAGAGAGAGAGAGAGAGAGAGAGAGAGAGAGAGAGAGAGAATATAATGTATGTATGTCTGTATATTTACCAAAATCTACACAGAAACCTTATTCCATTGATCACTTGGGCGGAAATTCGAGTCAAAGGCACATTCATATAATTTCTTCCCTCCTTTTAACCTTTGAGTCTCGCACTTCACCACAAAGCTCCTGGTCTTGTCTTGCCTGTCTTTCCTTCTCTCTTACTCCTTCTTACAGGTCTCAGTATGAATAGCTCACCTTACGACGCTTTCTTCTCTCACCACGACTATTTTCAAAGGCCACAGAGATGATTAGCCGGGCTTTCAAGAGTGTTTTTCCAGTTACTAATGTAGAAATGTGGCGTGTAGAACCATAAAGTACCTTTGAAAACTCGAGTATATTTAGATAAAGCCTATTGAAATAGTGGCGGTGAAGCGCAGAAGGGTTTGAGAATACTGGCCAAATTCTCTCGCTTTCCTTCGCCGCCTCTTAAACTCGCTACTTATTCTGGCACTGCAATGGTCTAGTGCGTAAATCAAGCGGTAACCTAACGTATAATCATCCTCGTTCCTCCTTGTAATCACGTCGTCTCTTGGTCAGTCCACGTTTTTCTATGTTATTCAAGACACGGTAGGAGAGGTGAAAATAGCCACGTTTTTTTTTGTGTGTAATTTTGTTGTTCCATGTATTCATGTCGCCTCAGGTTCAGTCTACGTTCTTGTGTGTTATTTGAGTCACGGTTAGCAAGGAGGAAATGGCAGTTTTTTCCTTTTTTTCAACTTGTAAATTGCCTTCTCTGCATTTTTTATAAATATATTTTTTTTGCGAATTCTTTAGTCCCTACATTTTTTTTAAAGCGTCATTCAGCTTTTATGTTTCTCTTTTTTTCAGGTTTTTGCATATTTTCCAGCACCAGACTTAGACTTGCCTTGACTTTGACTCCATTGGTGAAGGCAAAAGTTCAACTAAAGCCCAGATGATATGTTGCTAAATCTGGCCAGTAATTGAAATCAAACAGCCACGTTGCATTATCGGTTTTGGCGAATAGCTAATTAAGTCAGGCAGCGGCTCACCTTATTATTGGTGTTCCACTGCCCGGCTCAACTTCAGTTTGTGTGTGTGTGTGTGTGTGTGTGTGTGTGTGTGTGTGTGTGTGTGTGTGTGTTTTATTAATCTTCCAAAGGCTGCTGTTAGGAAAGAAGCACCATTGTAATATGACCTCCATGAAATAAATGATGTATTTTTTATCTTTGTGTTTTTTCATAATCTTCTAAACGCTATTGTTGTTTTAGGAAAAATCCTGCTGTAATATGAAGAGTTCTGTCACTTTGTTATTATCATTAGTGTTCTTCTTTCTGGTAAACTAATAATGGCATATTTAATAGAGATAGAAAGAAAAGGTATATATGTGTGTGTGTGTGTGTGTGTGTGTGTGTGTGTGTGTGTGTGTGTGTGTGTGTGTGTGTGTGTGTGTGTGTGTGTGTGTGTGTGTGTGTGTGTGTGTGTGTGTGTGTGTGTGTGTGTGTGTGTGTGTGTGTGTGTGTCTGTGAGTGTGTGTAAAGGAGAGGATGGGAAGTGAAGGAGGAAGGGAGAAAGAAGTAAGGATGAGAGAATATTCTGAGGAGAGCTATCAATCAGGAAATAAAGTAATGTAGAGGAAACGGTGCGTGCGTGCGTGCGTGTGTGTGTGTGTGTGTGTGTGTGTGTGTGTGTGTGTGTGTGTGTGTGTGTGTGTGTGTGTGTGTGTGTGTAATTAATTTCCTCCAATAAGAGCGCTGTACTGAGAACACGTGATTTATTGTACAAGGAGGAAATCTACTTAATCGCGAGACACTAAACAGTTTTTAATTACGTTGCATTCTCTGGGAAATGAGGACACAACAATTGGTGTGTGTGTGTGTGTGTGTGTGTGTGTGTGTGTGTGTGTGTGTGTGTGTGTGTGTGTGTGTGTGTGTGTGTGTATGTATTTGTGATAATGAATCACAATATCTGCATCACAATTTAGCCCAGAAACATACTTGCATAATTCCGTTTGTCTATGTATGTGTGTGTCTGTCTGTGTGTCTGTCTACCTGCGTGTGTTTGTGTGGATTTTTAGGTTAGGATAGGTTAGATTTCTTATTCATTTATTTTATTCTTATGGCTGATGATACGTGACAACTCTTGGTGCACCCTCTACATGTGTCTCAGTGTCCTCGTGTATTGATATAACTGTCGACTTGGAGGCGTGAGAGTATCTTCTATCCAGCTGCCCCCTACTCAACGCACACACACACACACACACACACACACTCTCTCTCTCTCTCTCTCAAGGTTGTTCGTGATGTCAGCGCGTTAAGTTTCCTCCATCCATTGTTAACATTTCCCTTTTAGGCGCATGTTTCTTCCTCGTTATTTGCATTTTTTGTTACATACTGTGAAATTTGCCGTTAATTTTTTTTCTACGTTAAATGAATTTTTCTGGTGGTCTGATCACGCTAACATTTTACACAGGCGGAATTCTGAAAGCGCAGTATGCAGTTTCATGAAATAAGCGCCTTTTTTTCAGGGTTAAGCAAATTTAGCTGTTTTTTATATATATTTTCTACATCCAGTCTAAAAAAAAAAAAAAAAAAAATAAGGTATCTAATACGAGGGATGAATAATAGCCGGTGTTTTTACTCACCACCACCACCACCACCACCACCACCACTACAAGTCATAACCTCACTCAATATCGTTATCAATATTACTCTTCGTGTCTTTGTTTCTTTGACCATCATTATTGTTATTAGCGTTACGAGCGTCTCATAACTGGCAGTGGTTCCAGTAATGAGCAACTGGCGCCATTACAGAGAGCACACTTGTTATTACTGTTATTAGCAGCAACATCTGTCCAAAGAAAGAGAAATCACTGGAGTAGATTGCACACAGTGATCACGCACAGTGTCATGCAACGAAGCTTAATTGTGAGAAACGTGTAGTCTTTTGCGCCTTGGTTTTCTGGTATATATGTGTCTATTTCCCGAGAGAGAGAGAGAGAGAGAGAGAGAGAGAGAGAGAGAGAGAGAGAGAGAGGGAGAGAGAGACTAAAAGTATAAAATAAAATGGAACAACAAGAACAGATGACAGACAGAAACTTTGAAGATCACAAGGTGGTGAGTTTTACGAAGAGAACAAAGCCTTGGAAACAAACACACACACACACACACACACACACACACACACACACACACACACACACACACACACACACACACACACACACACACACACTGTACAGAAAAGGAAAAGAGAGAGAGAGAGAGAGAGAGAGAGAGAGAGAGAGAGAGAGAGAGAGAGAGAGAGAGAGAGAGAGAGAGAGAGAGAGAGAGAGAGAGAGAGAGAGAGAGAATACGAAGAAAACCAGGAGTAACATTACCATTTCCCTCCATCAAGCCTTTCATATGAATAGGACGAGAGGACGAGGGCTGAGGAAGAGAAGAAAGACGAGGAGGAGGAGGAAAAGGAAGATAAGGAGGCGAAGGTGAAAAGGGACATTTAGCTTACATATTATCCTGTCTGGAGTAATGATCATGAAAACTGCGACCATATAAAACCCTGGGAAGACTTGTGACCTTAATGGCCCAGCTCTCCCTAACGCTCGTTCTGGTAACACTGGGAAGTAGCTCAGCCCCCGATTGTCCCTAATGTTGAGAGAGAGAGAGAGAGAGAGAGAGAGAGAGAGAGAGAGAGAGAGGGAGGGATAAGGAGGGATGTTATAGTAGATCCATATAAGGTAGTTTGGCATAAACCTCTCTTGTGACGTTGACTGGTGACTTCACACACACACACACACACACACACACACACACACACACACACACACACACACACACACACACACACCATATGTCAGGTGCCAACATGGGGGTTGTGTAGACTTAAGATGTATGAATGTTAGTATATAAGAATATATATACATGTATAAGTAGGTTCAATATGTAGGATTTTCAGCTCTGTACCTGTGCTAGCTGCCATTCAAATAAACCGAAATATTATGGTATTATTATTATTACACAAACACACAAACTATCATCACACTCTTTTCTTACATTCCACAGCCAGCATTCACAAACAAGTAATAATTTCGGGAGAATTTGATGTAAAGCTTAAACTCACTACCTATAGTGGTTAACATACACACTGAATATAATGTTCCTTATCTGGGGATGATTCGGTGCATTGGGGCTACATGTGCTGTTGGGTGGCTGAAGGAACCTTGGGCACACGAGTTCGAGAGTATAGCAAGGGTATCTACTTGGGGTAACAGTTCCCAGATGCCAAATTGAAAAGATCTTTATTAGCAGGCACTTGACGAAATAATATCTATCCAAAACTGACGAGACCACCTGCAAAATATTTCCATAAGTATATAAGACATTGTAGGGAATTTCACAGAGGTAAGGTAAATGTAGGAGGTGAATCATGGGTGTGTGGGAAGGATAAATATAAGGGCAGATTGCTTCCTTGGTATATATAAATATGTATCTAAAACTCACGATACAACCTGCAAAATATCTCCATTAGTTTAGAAAGTAATGTAGGGAAAGCCATGGAGGTAAGGTAAATGTAGGAAGTGAATCGTGGGTATTTTAGTGTGACAGGGATGAAGGTAAGACCAGATAACTTCTTAGGTATGCATGAAAACTACGGAAAGCCTCCATTAATAGGGCGTGTGATGCATGGTGTCATGGAGGTAAGGTGTTTAGGAAGTGAGTGATGGACATTTTGGCTTAGCAAGGCAGTGGATGTCAGATTACTTCTTAGATATTCAGGAAAATTACCGCCATAAAGCACATTAAGAAGTGATGAATAGCAGAGAGAGAGAGAGAGAGAGAGAGAGAGAGAGAGAGAGAGAGAGAGAGAGAGAGAGAGAGAGAGAGAGAGAGAGAGAGAGAGAGAGAGAGAGAGAGAGAGAGAGAGAGAGAGAGAGAGAGAGAGAGAGAGAGAGAGAGAGAGAGAGAGAGAGAGAGAGAGAGAGAGAGAGAGAGAGAGAGAGAGAGAGAGAGAGAGAGAGAGAGAGAGAGAGAGAGACGCGTACCTTCCCTCATTACCAAGGTCTTTTCCTCCTTCCCTACAGGTTTATGGTAGATTCTCGAGGGAACACGGACGGAAATGGAAGAAGGTGATAAAGGATTCCCACCCATACCCCTTCGCGACTCCCAGGCGGCATAACGAGAGGTATAAGAGCGTGAATCTGTAGTTTAAAGGATGGAGTGGAGAGAGATAGGGTGAGATAGCGAACTGGATAGAGCCATACAGTTTTGGAAGTCTTAGGAGAGGAAGAGGGTCAGTTTTTCCTTCTTCCGCTGTTTCCCTACGTTAGTTAGCCATATGTTTGTGTTTCCTCTAGTTGTTTCTATCTCTTTGCATCTTCCTCTGTGACTTTCATTCATATCTTTTGGAGCTCCCATAATTTCGTTCTTCTATAAATCACTGTCTGTTTCTCTCTCTCTCTCCAGTTGTTTCTATCTCTTTTCATCGTCCTCTGCGCCTCTTATCGTCATCTTTTTTGTAGTTCTCACAGAATTCTATCCATCTCACTCTCTGTTTCTTCCTCTGATTCTTCTTATCTCAGCTGGTTTCCTGGTCTTGTCATTTTTCATCGCTTCCGTAATGCATTCAAGGGGAAGATGTGCGTCAGGTAATATTCTTCACGTCTTCAGGAGAGAGAGAGAGAGAGAGGCCCCCCCGGGAAACAGGCACAGGTCGTTTGTAGAAGTTAATTACAAAGATGTCGACATTTATCTTGAAAAGTGAGGCAGTGCGCGCGTCCTTAGTGGAGTGGTGCCCCGGCATTTAACACCGCGTGGGTCGATTCCAGCGCCTACTGCCAAATGTAGGCGTCATTTCTCTGGTGGTTTGAGTTAATCACGCCGCACTAATTGAAACTGCGTCGTGTTTAGTGGTTGTATAATTCATGTACTTTGGTTTTGTGTGTGTATGTTTGTGTTTTGTCGGTGTGAGTGTGTGTGTGTGTGTGTGTGTGTGTGTGTGTGTGTGTGTGTGTGTGTGTGTGTGTGTGTGTGTGTGTGTGTGTGTGTGTGTGTGTGTGTGTGTGTGTGTGTGTGTGTGTGTGTGTGTGTGTGTGTGTGTGTGTGTGTGTGTGTTTATGGAAAAGGGGAAGCTGACCAAAGGCAACAAAAAAAAATCCCACTTGATTGCCAGCTCCTAAAAAAAAAAATAAATAAAGACTTGAAACCTCACTCTTAAAAGAAGTCAAGTCGTAGGAAGACGGAAATACAGAAGCAGGCAGGGAGTTCCAGTGTGTGTGTGTGTGTGTGTGTGTGTGTGTGTGTGTGATTATGAGCTCCTTCTTTAGCGGGCACTGCGAGGTATTGTTGCATTAACGAGCCTCGCGAGCCCACCTGGTGAGTTGTGACGCAAACTTAAATCTTGAGGAGAAAAGAAAATGTAAAACTGCAGACACGAAAATTGAATCAAGTCGGAATTTCAAGGAGTTGTGTTTGTTTAGGGCGAGAGCATCTGATGTCAGGCGATGTTAAATTGGCGTTAACTAAGGCAATGCGCTAAAATTACCCACCTGAGGAACAGCGGACGAGGGAGAGAGTGGTAAGAATAGCCACGGGTTACCGAAACACAGCACGCGAATACCGCATAAACACTGGAAAAGAAAGAACAAAAGAACACTGAGACAAAAGATACGAGGCGGAGGGAGCTTGAGTGAACTGCACCAAGATTCAGAACATGACCAATATTATCCCTTATCGTAACTTGAAGATTACAGAAACTGGAACAAGATCCTGACGTATGAATGTAACAAAGACGTGGCTGGCTGAGGGGTACAAGTCACCACATTGCAAGAGACTGGTCGTTGTGCGTGGGTTTCTTGCACTTTAAATAGAGAGATTACCTTATTGTTGAGTGACTGCTTGTATTGTTACCTAAGACTGAGGTGGTGAAGGCGTATCATAAGGAGAGATAGTGCACGGAGGAGGAGGAAGGTAGAGATTGATTTACCGGGCAGTGGAGAGAAAGGCAGAACTCTGGGAAGGTTTATAGATGCAGTGAAGGATGCTTGGTAAACTCTGGAACTTCGTACCGTCTTCTGTATTTCCAGCTTCTTATGACGACTTCGTTTAAGAGGGAGGTTTTAAGACATTCATGCCTTTCTCTTGGTCATCTCTCGGACCTGCAAGGGGATCGGCAACTAAATGGGCATTTTTTTATTATATTTTGTTATCCTTGTCCAGCTTTCCCCTCTTACATAAAAAAAAAAAAAATGAGTGTGATTGAGAATAGCGCATAAGACCGAACGCGTTTTCTAACAACTACTGATCTACCCACCCATCTTTAGACACACACACACACACACACACACACACACACACACACACACACACACACACACACACACACACACACACACACACACACACACACACACACACACACACACACACACACACACACACACACACACACGGTCACTGAAAGGAGGTCAGCCGAGCATTAAGAAAACAAAAATGAGGCAAAAGCTCGCTAAATGCCGCTCTCCAAAAATGCGAACAGTGGAGGAATTTCAATGAGAAGAGGGTCACTTTAGCTCCCGAAGACTCCTCAGGTCCTGATTTTGTTTTCTGAAGAAGTCCAATTCGTATGAAAGGGTAAGAGCCAAATAACGAAGACGCCTCAGTGAGGTGGTCGGGGGAACAATCATCCTGCTGTGCTCTGTTTACTAAAGCGAAAGAATAGCAGTGATAGCGAAAGCAAAGTGATTCTCCAGTGCCTTTCACTGTTAGAAGAACGATGCTGTTTTTTTGGGTTTAGTGAGACGAGCAGTAAAAGCAAGGCGGACTCTATGTTATTGAGGTGGTTAAAGGAATAATTATGCTCTTTTCAGTTTAGTAAGACGAGCAGAATGACAATAATAGAAGCAAGGCACTTTCCAGTTACTTTCTGCTGAGGGGTTTGAGGGAATAATGAACAGTAGAAGCAAAGAAAAATCTTTCTTCGTGCAGTGGTTGAGGAAATAATGATGCTCTCTTCAGTATGATAAGACGAACAGAATGACAATAATAGAAGCAAGGCAGACTGTTCTGGTACTTTCTGCTGAGCTGGTTAAGGAAATAATGAGCAGTAGAAGCAAAACAAAATATTTCGTACTGAGATGGTTGAAGGAATAATGATGCTCTTTTCAATTTGATAAGACGCACAGAATGGCAATGATAGAAACAAGGCAGATTCTTCAGTTATTTTCTACTGAGGTGGTTGAGGAATAATGGTACCCTTTTCAAATTAATAAGACGCACAAAATGACAATGGTAATAGGAGCGAAGCAAACTTTATCTTAGTGCTCTATTGAATCTAGTAAAAGAAAAAAAAATGATACTGAGAATAGAAACAAGGCGGGTTCTCCATTTGCTTTCCATTGAGTTTTTTTTATTTATATTTTTATGTAAGAGAGGGAAACTGGGCAAGGGTAACATGAAAAAACGCCCATTTAGTTACGAATCCCCTTGCAGATCAGAAAGAGTTAACCAAAAGAAAGGGAAAAATTCTTGAAACTTTCCTGTTAAATAAAGACAAGTCATAGGAAGCTGGAAATACAGAAGCAGGCAGGGACTTCCAGAGTTTACCAGGGGATAACGATGCTATACGACGAAGCTTAGGAACAACTGACAGAATAACAATGACAACAAATTTATATCGACACAATGAAAGTCTTGGTTTACAGTTGAGTTACAAAAAAAGTACTTAACGAGACCTGATTGGAAAATAACTTGTGGATTTAAAACATTCACAAGATACTCCAATACACTCAGCATATTTTCCAGTTGGGCGTTATGCATTTTTTTTCCTGTGTATGTACATAAGAAGAGTGCAAGTAGATATTTACGTCAAGATATAAACTTTACCGACATCATCGTTAAATTTTTCCACCTGCCTTGAAGTGTAAAGGAGGAAGAGGAGGAGGAGGAGGAGGCGCAGGAACATACACACCCCACACCTGGTAGAGAGGGCGTCGAGTTTGGCGAGGCACGAGCAGTGTGTTTAGTTTCGCCCAATTTTGCTGAGTTAAATGGACAGAAAAAGCTTCTTGCACTGGGAAGGTAATTTATGAGGTAAAAAATTCAGATACCTTGCCGCCACTTGTCACCGAAGCAGGCAAGGACCTCAGGTGGTTGTGGCGCGTGTGATAGCGGTAAGAAAACTCCGGAGAATGGCTTGGTGAGGCAATAGTGATGGTAGCGAGTCTCTAGTAATGATGGGGAGTGTGACGGTAATGCCCTCCGTGTGAAAGGCAAAAAAGGTTATTCTGGATGTACTTGTCTTGTGGAAGGTTCCTGAGAGTGTTTGCTAAGACATGAAAGAACAGGATTTATGAATGTATGTGTGTATGTGTGTAGGTATGAAGGTGCTTAATAATGATGGGTAATGTGATGGTAATGCCCTCACTGTCAAAGACAAAAAGGTTATTCTGAGTATACCTGTCTTTTTGAAAGGCGCGATGTATGTATGTATATGTATGTGTCTATGTACTCTAAGGTTTTTCTCTTGGTGGGTGTAAAAAGGAGGAAAGGAGGAGGAGGAGGAGGAGGAGGAGGAGGAGGAGGAGGAGGAGGAGGAGGAGGAGGAGGAGGAGGAGGAGGAGGAGGAGGAGGAGGAGGAGGAGGAGGAGGAGGAGGGACTAGATTATGACTATATATTTCACCTTTCCTCATTTTCCAATGTAACTCTCATCTATTTCCATCCGAAAAAAAAGTAAAAAAAAAATCTAACAATGTTTTACTTCATGTCACGTTTTACATGTCAGTTCAAACTCAAAAACTTTCAATGACTCAGAAATTTGTGACATGGTAACTGAATACGGCACATATTATAATGAATCCCTACCCAGCGGACAGTGACAATTGTACAACACAGAATAATGGTGGTATTCAAACATGACAGCGCGCATTGTTGGTGAATTGATATATAAACAAGTGTGGGAGGAGAAAACAACTCTGCTTTTTATCAATTTTCTTTGCATAAGCAAAGAAAAGCATGCGACCCTGTAATTATGAAGCTGTTCCAGTATAGCGCATGTTGACTGACAGTGAGTAATGAGTGTGTTTGTTAGTTTGACTGTGTTGTTGTTGCTGTCTACTGGAAGTGCAAGTGTGATTCTGGTAACAGGAGTCCATTCACTTGTTGATATTTACTGCTTCATTATCCGCAAACCAATTCAGAGATGCTTGATTCGTATACCAAAGTCTCTTACATTGATGTCAAGAAAAGGCAAAAATAATCCTTGTTCTTTTATTTTCTTTTTTTGCTTACAAATATTTTTTCTCATACCCACCACACACACACACACACACACACACACACACACACACACACACACACAGAGAGAGAGAGAGAGAGAGAGAGAGAGAGAGAGAGAGAGAGAGAGAGAGAGAGAGAGAGAGAGAGAGAGAGAGAGAGAGAGAGAGAGAGAGAGAGAGAGAGAGAGAGAGAGAGAGAGAGATTTCCGAACTATAACAGATAAGTTTTGTTGTTTCTTGTGTTGTGTCAA
>NC_059269.1:9353628-9483628 GCF_017591435.1 Portunus trituberculatus | reverse complement strand
ATCGAAGAAATATGCGGGAAACACCTCGCCTTGTATTGCTATCGATGACAACAAGGAGTGTGGGCAAACAAGTTGAAAGGTCAATATATATGCAGATTAATTGGACGATGCGAGTGTGGGACGAAAACACTGTAATGACCAAGTAACGAGGCAAAGGTGGAGGTGAGAGAAAGAGAATGAGAGAGAGAGAGAGAGAGAGAGAGAGAGAGAGAGAGAGAGAGAGAGAGAGAGAGAGAGAGAGAGAGAGAGAGAGAGAGAGAGAGAGAGAGAGAGAGAGAGAGAGAGAGAGAGAGAGAGAGAGAGAGAGAGAGAAGGAAAGAGCAAGAGGTATTTTCCACTTTATCATTGAGTTGTCAGAATTAAATGTTTTTTTCACTATACAGTAAATTGTTTTTCCACGAACCTCATCACAATGCCAATCTCGTTTCTCATTAGCTAAACAAATACAACAGAGGAAAATTAGTATGACAAGAACAATTAACCTGTACTATTCTTTTGCAATGCCCACAAAAGACCATCTGTTAAACTGAACGAAAGCACTTAACCATTGGCAGGGCAGACCTTTTCAAGAGCACCATTGAACACCACAGTGGACGGCAAGACAGCAAGACAATAAGAGAGAGAGAGAGGAGAGGAAGAGAGAGACACCACTGCAACTGTTCTCTGTGGTGCGTGTGTACGTCAAACAGTGCATCACTTTACGAGAAGATATAAAAATGAAAAATGACACTTTTTTCCATCTTTTCCCTGTTTCTTTTACGTCACTCCTTTTCGTTGGCGTGCTTGTTGGGAGAATAAGTGGGCGGATGGGTGCGTGGGTGCGTGGGTGTGTGGGTGTGCGGGTAGGTGTGTGCGTGGATGGTCGTCATTACTGTCACCTCAAAATAATGTCACAGTGTCCACAAACTAGAGCAGCGCGTGTCCCATTCATCAACGGCGTTCACATGTGTAAGACTTATGAAGATTGATGTCTTTAGTGTGTGTGTGTGTGTGTGTGTGTGTGTGTGTGTGTGTGTGTGTGTGTGTGTGTGTGTGTGTGTGTGTGTGTGTGTGTGTGGGTTGGTTTACTTGTTTTATTTTGTTTTGTTTTGCGTGTGATGAACTAGCTATGTGTGTGTGTGTGTGTGTGTGTGTGTGTGTGTGTGAGAGAGAGAGAGAGAGAGAGAGAGAGAGAGAGAGAGAGAGAGAGAGAGAGAGAGAGAGAGAGAGAGAGAGAGAGAGAGAGAGAGAGAGAGAGAGAGATTAGGCATTACTCTGACAAATAAACATGTTAATCTTCAATAATTCACAACATTAATAAGAAAAGAACAATTAAATTATCTTAGAGTTACCGTAATATTGCAACCACATCACTATTACAATTCCTTCAATCAGACATGACATGCTTGAGTAAAAGGAAAGTGCTTAGAAGTAATATCTTTGCTCATGGAAAAAGAAAATATCCTTCTTACTTACCCAGTTCAGGAATTTAAATGAGGTTCAAATCCTCGTGCATATTTTGGCAAGAATAATGAAGTGGTAGCGGCAGCGGTGGCGGCGGCGGCGGCGGTGGTGGTGGTGGTGGTGGTGGTGGTAGTAGTGGTGGTGGTGACGATAATGGTGGCAGCGGTAGGATAAGTTTCACATGCTTTGAAATATCACTTGATCCGAACTTTCTCCTCTGCTGTAACACAGTATAGGAGGCGGAGGAAGAGGAGAAGGCCAAGGGCACCACCACACACAATGTACACGTGGAAGAAAGGTGGAGAGAAAATAGAACACAACGAAAGAAAAAAAAAAAAGAAAGAGAGAGATCAAAGAAAAAAGTAGACAAAAAAAAAAAACCTGTTGCTTCCTTAACTAAAGTTGCAGAAAAGTCCTAAAACCAATTTCTGTTTTGGAGGCATGTAACGGGATGCTTAAGTTTTGTGTGAGGAGGAGGAGGAGGAGGAGGAGGAGGAGGAGGAGGAGGAGGGAGAAGAGGGGGGAAGAGAAGGAGGACAGTAAGGATGAGCAAGACGAAGAGATGTAGCAAGAAGGGAAGACGAAGAAGACGCATACGAGTAATATAAGAAAGAACAGGAAAAGGAGAGGGAAAAATTGCAGGATGAGGAGGAAAGAGAAGAGAGAAGACCAGAAAGAGAAGGAGGAGGATGGAAGGAGGAGGAAAAAGAGAAAAGAGGAAAAAAAGAAAGATGAAATGGAAATAAAAGAAAGAAATACACAATTAAGAGGATGAAGTTGAAGGAAAGGAGGAGTGTAAGAAAATGATTATGAAAAAGAGGAGGGAAGGAAATAAGAAAAGAAGAAGAGCTAGAAGTGGAAAAAGAAGAGAAGAAGGAAGAGGAGAATGAAGGAATGAATGAAAAGGAAGAGGAAGAGGAAGAAGAAAACGAGGAAAAGGACGAGGATTAAGCGAAAAAAGAGAAGAAAGAACTATTAGAGGAAGAAAAGGAGAATGAGGAGGAGGAAGAGGAAGAGGAGTTAGTGCAAGAGAAGGAGGAAGAGAAGGGAAAGAAAAGAGGTGATAGACAGCGGTTAGAGAAAGAAGAGAAGGAAGAGGAGGAGGAGGAGGATGAGGAGGAGGAGGAGGAGGAGGAGGAGCAGGAGGAGTTAGTGCAAGAGGAAGAGGAAGAGGAGAAGGGGAAGGAAAAAAAAGTGACAGACAGCGGTTAGGGAAGGAGGAGGAGAAGGAGAAGGAGGAGGAGGAGGAGGAGGAGGAGGAGGAGAAGTTAATGAAACAGAAGAAGGGAGAAGAGAAGGAGAAAGGAAAAGAGGTGACAGACAGCTGGTCTCAACAAAGGGCAAGGGTGTTCAAATATGTGTGTCACGCAGAGCTCGTGTGGCTGCAGGGAGCGACCATTACCAGTCTGACGGAGAGAGAGCTGCCCTCCATACCTGGCCTGATGACACCCCCGCCTCGCTGCCTGCTTCCCTTTATTTAGTTAGGCATTTTATTAGTATTTTTTGTGGGTATAGTATGCATTTATTTATCTGGACACGTTTTCTCGTTGAGTTTAATAATGTGTGTGTAGAGAAAGAGACTCTGAATTGTTGAGATTTTTTCTTCTTGATGACCATCTGTAGTTTTTTTTGTAAATTATTGGTGGATTTTTTTTTTTCGTTTATTTCGTTTCGAGTTATTGTTTTTCGTTACGATTTAATGAAAGTGAGGTGTGCCAGTGAGTAGAAGAAGAGAAACTGAATAGTAAATTTTTTCTTCTCCTTTTAATGACCAACTATGTTTCTTGCAAATTATTGGTTGATTTTTGGTTTATTTCATTTCTGGTTATTATTTTTGTTATGATTTAATGAAAGAGCAAGGTATTCTAGTGAGTTAGCTTGGATTAGGTTAGGTTAGCTGGGTATGTCACGTAAAGAAAAGGGTGAAAAGAGAGAAAGATGAAAGTTACATATCTTAATTCCTTATAGTATGTAACGCAATAATATACTGTGAAAAAAAGAAATAAAAATGGAAATAAGGTGATTAAAAGTTAGAGTTAAATATTTATACAAGTCAAAAATTTTCATCGGAATTTTGTGAACGCGAATAGTTTCTCCTGACGGCGCGCTCTCTCGGCCAAGCTTGCTCTTGCGGTAATAAATTGCACTAATTACCACTTCATATTTTAAATTGTATACATTTTTTCATCCAAGGCAGTCTCATCTGCTTTAATGATACTGGAGGGAAAAAAAAATTCTGCTGGGAAGTCAAACATTGAGCATGACTGGAAGCAAACAGGTAGTCTGGGAGATGGCTAGACAGATAGACAGACAGACAGACAGACAGACTGGGAGTGAAGGAGCCAGCCAGCCAGGACACACATAAAGATATCCATCCACCTGTTCATCCAGTTATTCAGTCATTCAGCCATTCAACCATCCATCCATTCAATCGTCTAGCCATTCAGACATCAAGCTAACCAGTAATCCAGTAGTCAGGAAGTCAGACATGCAGGCAGGTAGAGATAAGGCCAGTGGTTCCTATTACTTTCCCTTATCAAAGTCACCAGTCACGTCACCATAGCCACGAATAATATCCAACACAGTTACGCCCGTATTCGAAAACATCTTGCTCTCTCATCATGACAATTTTCCAAGGCTACAGAGACAAATAGGGCGGTTTTCAAGACAGTTTCTCCTTATGATAAACTAGAAATCTTTACCAATCCATCACCAGAATCATAAATATACCCTTAAAAACAGGAGTATCTTCAACTAGAGCCTTTGGAAAGCAGTGATGGTGAGAGAGCAAAGCGCTTCAGAATATGACAGACACTGAAGTAACAGACAACCAGTGACAGTGGAAGATACCAGTCGAGCACTTGCCGTGTAGCTGCTTCAAGATAGCTTTTTTCTTGTAAGAAGGGAAAACTGGCCAAGGGCAACATAAAACGGAAAAAATAGGCCCACTTAGTAACAGGTCCTAGAGAGTTAGCCAGAAAAAAAGGTATAAACGTCTTGAAACCTCCCTCCTAAATTAAGTCAAGTCATAGGAAGTTGGAAATACAAAAGAAGGCAGGAACTTCCAGAGCCTACCAGAGAAAGACGTTAATCATCCCTGCAATATTCCAGATCCAAAAAGACATCAATTAGACACGTGTGAGTGGGCAATTGATGAGAAGGAAGCAAGCAAAGGAGAGCTTATGAAAGACCCATCTCTCATTACCACATATTCCCTATTCACCGAGATGCCTAATGATCACTAAGCTGTGAGTGAAGGAACGCTGCTGAGAGAGAGAAATAGATCGCACGGCTTCTGATCATTGGCCTTGAGTGTTTGGCTGGCTGCAGGCGACAGGAAACCACTCGTGCTACTGGGAAAGGAGAGAATATTCTAACATTCTGGTGTGTATTAGTTTAGAAAGAGAGAATAACCTGCGCAAGAGACGTGATGTTATGTATTAGCCGTATCTTGGCAATATTTCTACGTAATGCATTTGGGTGGGTGTGTGGCTGGGGGTGTGGTGAGTGTACTAGGATGGAGGGGAGTGGTCTGAGTGGATGGTGTGGGTGGAGTGGATAGCCAAGCCAGCATCCGGCTAAAATAGTGTGACTGAACCAGCAACCTGCGGGAGAATGATCTTTATTCTGGAAAATACAATGCAAACCATCGTATTCTCTAACGGGAGAAAGAGAGAGAGAGAGAGAGAGAGAGAGAGAGAGAGAGAGAGAGAGAGAGAGTATGACCTTTGACCTCTTCAGTACCATGACGCATTTTTATGTTTACTCTGCTTACTATTTGATGATTTTATACAACTTCAGAAACTTATGTGGGGGTTAGAATAGTGAAGAGTGTGGCCATTAATTTCCTGACCTCCTAATACCAATAAAATTTTCTAATCGTACAGAAATCTCGAGGTAAAAATGTGTTCCAGTATTGAAGGAGTTAAAGATACGCGTGCGTGTGTTTCTTTTAATAAATCTGGTAACAACAATCTTACAGCTCGGCAGTTAGAGGTATCGTAAGGAAAAGGTCTTTCTTTTAACCTTCCTCCTTCAGTGACCAGGAAACAGTTCAGTCTTGTCCTTTGATCTCTTTCATATTAATTGCTCCTCTCTCATTGCATAAAAAATAAACACATTGGTAATTGAATTCTACACATAGCAAGAATATTTAAGCGTTTTTTATTTATTTATTATTTTTTTCACGGTGCATTGTTTTCAAATGACGCGACTTTTTGTGTTCTCGATGATTGTCATTAATCCTATTATCCCAATGTAATGAAACGCTGCGTAAATAAACATGTGTGGACAATTGCTCACTCACTCACACACACACACACACACACACACACACACACACACACACACACACACACACACACACACACATACACACACTGCGTAGTGTAGTGGTTAGCACGCTCGACTCACAATCGAGAGGGCCGGGTTCGAGTCCCGGTAAGCGGCGAGGCAAATGGGCAACCCTCTTAATGTGTTGCCCCTGTTCACCTAGCAGTAAATAGGTACGGGATGTAACTCGAGGGATTATGGCCTCGCTTTCCCGGTGTGTGGAGTGTGTTGATGTGGTCTCAGTCCTACTCGAAGATCGGTCTATGAGCTCTGAGCTCGCTCCGTAATGGGGAAGACTGGCTGGGTGACCAACAGGCGACCGAGGAGGAAGTGAATTACACACACACACACACACACACACACACACGGGCTAATGCATAAATGGATGTAAACTCAATGTGACTCAGAATTATAATATGATTTGACGAAGAACCTACATCACTTTTCATATTCCATCATTTTATTTTCCGTCGGGAAACTGCTCTGCTCACATCCCTGCGGAATCCGAGGAGGGAGTATTGTTTAGGATTCATGTGTGTCCAGTTTTCGAAAAACCACCAGATATGTTTCAGTCCAGTATTACGCTTTGCTCTCTCACCATCACTATTTTCCAAAGGCTTTAATAGAAAATTTTCATGTTTTTAAGGGTAGATGGACTGCCAAGATTTCTGTATTACTATAAGGAAAAACTGTCTTGAAAACCCAGCATTGTCGTCTCTGTGGCCTTGGAAAACTGTCATGGTAACAGAGCAAGGCATTTCTGAATACTCAGTCATAGGGAATGTAACACTGATTCTTGGTTTGCAGTGTATTCATGAATTGTGGCTGGGAAGTGGTATGCTTTGGTCTACAATTTAAGTAATGTTGATTCTTGGGTGCCCAGTTTTATAGATGCGGCAGGTGTGCTCACAAGGTTTTCTCCTCCTCCCACTGCTGCTGCCACCGAACAGTCGACACGTATGTAAATGTGTGAAGAGCGCCGCTGCTGCAATCGTGCTTTTGTTTTCCTTCTCACTTCTCGTGTAAAGCTGCAGTGCTTGTGTGTTGCAAATTTCTCATGTGATGGAACCTCGCAGGGAGTAGTTTCAGTAGTCATGTTCCTCCATCTATTTTTTTGGAGGCAAGAGGAGTGGTTACCGTTGTGTGTGTGTGTGTGTGTGTGTGTGTGTGTGTGTGTGTGTGTGTGTGTGTGTGTGTGTGTGTGTGTGAGAGAGAGAGAGAGAGAGAGAGAGAGAGAGAGAGAGAGAGAGAGAGAGAGAGAGAGAGAGAGAGAGAGAGAGAGAGAGAGAGAGAGAGAGAGAGAGAGAGAGAGAGAGAGAGAGAGAGAGAGAGAGAGAGAGAGAGAGAGAGAGAGAGAGAGAGAGAGAGAGAGAGAGAGAATCTTTTCTTGGAGCATGGAGACGAGGAAACTTCAGCCATTATGAAGACTAGATGTTGTTAATACAAGTGCACTTGCTAATTTACTGGTATGCATTCCGTCCTTCTTTCCCGTCTTGAGCCATAAGTACCTTTTACGTGATAATCTTTCCTGCACGTTAGCTAATGATTGTGAGAGGATTTGAGGGAAAGCACGAATAGTATTGTTTTAGGTGGAGGTATCGAAGTATCTCTTATGTTCTAGTCTCTTAACCCCTTCAGTACTGGGACGAATTTTTACCTTGGGTTTAGGTGTGATTAGACGATTTTTACATTAGGAAGGTTCTATGGGGGTCAGAAAATTAATGGACAGATTCTTCACTATTTCTATCCCCTGTAGTTTCTGAAACTGTATAAAATGACTAAGTAATAAGCAGAATGAATATGAAGACGTGTCATAGCACTGAAGGGATTAATGTTAAGAAATTGTATTGATAAATTTATATACGGCAATGAAATAGTTTATCTCAGTTACGGCTTAAGAAAATACAACCTCGTTCACACAAAGAAGCGTGTTTCTGTCCAGAGTTATATCACCTCAGAGTAATGAACGCTTAACCCATTCAGTACCATGACGCATTTTCATATTCATTCTGCTTACTATTTGATGACTTTGTACAGTTTCAGAAACTCAGGCGGGGGATTTGAATAGTTAAGACTGTGGCCATTAATCTTCTTTCCTCCATAGACCCTTCCTAATATAAATAAAATGGTCTAATCGTACACAAATCTCAAGGTAAAAATGTGTTCCTGTATTGAAGGCTTTAAAACGTGATGATAACAGGGATTACACGCTCGTATCTCACCAACAGGACCCCCACATCCTCTTCCCTACATTACCTTGGTCATGGCGTTAAATCATCACACACTTCTCTTACTGAACGATAATTTCTTTTTCCTTCATCTCACTGACACCTTTCTCTCATCCGTCAGTGTCCTTTGTCAAGTAGCGGTTCCAATCTTATCCCAATCTTATCCCAATCTTCTCTTCCTCTTTGCACTTATCCTATCTTCATCTTCTCCCGTCCTGCCCCACCTCATCTCCGTCTTTTCCTATTTTATCACGGCTTTTTCCTACCACCTCTTTTGTCATCCTCCCTCCCTCTGTCTCCCCGCAGCGTCCTCTCTCTATTCCCATCCCCTTCTACTTCCCCTCTCCTTCCCCTTACCCCCTCCTTCCTCATCCCCTCCACCAATAGCCTCTGCAGCGCGTTCAGGTCCATCTTTTCCCCTCGCGCCCCGCCACAACGAAGGAGAATAACACATTTCATACGCACCACGATGCACACCACAGATCTTCATGGGATTCTTCGTGTTATCAAACGCCTCGCAAGAAATATACATGCTAAAATTTGTGAATATTTTTTTGGTTCAATTCAAAGTTTATTTCTCCTGCGATGGGGTTCTCTGATATGAATTTGTGTGTGTGTTTGTGTGCGTGTTTGTGCGTATGTGTGCGTGTAGAACCAAATCTTTGCGAAAACAGATAGATAAATAAGGAAAATAAAAAAAAATGTAAAGATTAGTCAGAGAAAATGATGATAGCAGTAATAATATCATCAGTTCGGATCGCTCATTCTTCATGCATAGCGCGCTGGCGGAGTGAGAGCAAGGAAACACACACACACACAAACACACACAGTGGACATTAATGCAGGATGAAGTGTCAGCAAAACCAGCTTAGAGTGACGCACCGTGAAGCAGAAATGTCGGTGAAATTCAGACTAGGTTTTACTGGGCCGCTTTACTGAATATGATTGCCTCTGAAGTGACTAATCTAGTTTGCTCTCCAACCTTTCCTCACCCTGGATAAATTAACGTGGTAGTAGAATTATGTCTTGGTTTTTTCTTTGTCTCTTTTTACTGTGCGAGTGACAGTGAAATATAGAACAAACGTGGGAAATACTACTGGTGCTTTCAGTAAAAATAATATGATGACTCCTATACCAGGCAAAAAGTGGCGGTGTGTTGTAGTGTGGTGTTAGATTAGCTTATATGTAAAATATGACCTAATTTACTTTGTCACTTGTAGTCTGTTATGTTTTGAATATAGAGACTGAGTGGGCCTTTTTTTATATATTTTTTTGTTGCTCTTAGCCAGTTCTCCCCTTTAACGTAAAAAAATAATAACTGAAAAACTGAATTAAAAACAGCAGTACTTTTCATATTCTTTTTAAATTCCATGTAATTCATAATCACCTTAACCGGAGGCTGTGTGTATTATGTGAACTGTGATTGAGAATTGACGAATACAGATGGGTTATAAAAAGGGCAATGCTTTTGTGTTATAGTTTGATACCAGGTTTTTTCCTTCCTAATGCCCTGAGCTGGCAGGTTTTATCCCTTCACCGATCATTGCCTTGGGTCAAAACTCGCAATATTTACATGCATTTCCCGTCCATCATATTGGTTCACGTTTCCAGCTCTTCCGCCATCCACCAGCGAGGCGCGCCGCGAGAGGCACAGATTAAATATTCGTTTATTACTTATATTTGACCCAGTGTAGTATTAATCACGGGTGAGATTTTGCACAATATTTCTGTGCATGCAATACTCGCGGAGGTTGGAAAATAAGTAAAATCATTGGTCTGGGGAGTTGTACACACACACGCCCACCCACCCATCCACCCACCCACCCACCCACACACACACACACACACGCCCACCAACACACACACGTATTGGGTTACCATCTGGGTGCCAGCAATAAATGTGTGTGGGTTTCATAGCACCTGCTCTTCCAGCCTCAAGGGAGAACCACATTCTATAGACATATATGAAAAAAGAATGATACGTTACTGAAATTCTAGGTGTCTGTATGCCTGTCTGTCCGCCTGTCTGCCTGCCTGTCTGTCTGCCTGTCTGCTGGTTCGTCTGGCTATCAAGGTCTTTCTTTCTGTTAGTCAGTTTAGCTGGCAGGTCTCTCTCTCTCTCTCTCTCTCTCTCTCTCTCTCTCTCTCTCTCTCTCTCTCTCCAGTTTGTTCTTTCATCACTATTTTTAAGAAGTATCCAATGAATTCCTATCAGCAGTAACAAGTTTTAATTGCCTTCCTACTCTTGTTGTCCTGAAGAATCCTTACCATGAACAGGGAGGACAGATGACCAAGCGGCGGGTGGGGGAGGGGACGAGTCAGCTGGCCGCCCAACACCCACGGCTGCAGCTCGGTAAAGGACAAGCGTGTGCTGAAAACTGAATTTGCGGCCTGGCTCCCCCTGCTATTGACATATTACTTCTCTATCTCATCTTTAATGGCGCAGTATTATACGCTCCATGCATCATGTAACCAGCTGCTCCTCCCTGATACCCACCCCCATCCCCTCTCTCTTTCTCTCTCTCTCTCTCTCTCTTTTGCTTTGTTGTGATGAATGCTACACACAATTGACTCTGTAAAAAATGTATAGATACATGAAGAATTTACTGTTCACCGCCCCTGTGGCCTTGATTTAATTCTGTTGGACCTCACATCGATATAACTGAAGAATGCAATCTTGTACCGTCCACCATGTCAATTTTCTCAGTATCCTTGGCCTTTGTGCTGGTAAGACGCAGGAATTCTTTACTCAAATACGTACATCTAGTCAGTTCCACCATTCAATACCACTTGCTGTTCTTTGAAGTCTCCTTGTTTTGTCCTTGTGTCCAGCTGGAGATGAAAGAATGGAGGAACAGTTGTATGGGGTGCATCTCTCTCTCTCTCTCTCTCTCTCTCTCTCTCTCTCTCTCTCTCTCTCATATTCTACGTAACCAAAGCATGGTAATTCATAGTTAGGTGATGATCTTTCTCTCCTATCGTAAAAAGGCGAACAAGACAGGCATTTCCAGTGTTTATTAGTGGAAAAGATGAAGAGTAAAGAGTTTCAATTGTTAGAAATCAAAAATAGAAATCAAAATAGTGCCAATCGGTTTTTCCTTGTTCATGGTATGTAGATGACAACATGTAAAGTAAATATTTTGTTTTGTAAGTGGCAGAGATAATAATATACAAGCTTTGATCGTTGATGGGATAACCGTGCGTGCGTGTCATCAATCGATCAGCTGATGTATTTGACTAAACCATTTGCTTGCGTAGGGTCAGTATCGGCGGTGATAAAAGGCCACGCCCACTGTGAGAGGTGTTGTGCTTCTGAATCCATTGCATGTGTGAATGAAAAAAGTAAATCTATGTTTCTGTGTTAACAAACTGATGCGGCTCTCACGTCAGCACTGCCGGACGCTTGTAACTCTCCGGTGAACGCCTGCCGCTCCTGCCGCTCTGAA
Source organism: Portunus trituberculatus (assembly GCF_017591435.1). Lineage (NCBI taxonomy): Eukaryota > Metazoa > Arthropoda > Malacostraca > Decapoda > Portunidae > Portunus > Portunus trituberculatus. The sequence goes on along the minus strand of NC_059269.1, from coordinate 9,472,179 downwards.
TGCCATGAATAATCTCACACTTGTGGCGCATTGAACAGCTGTTATGTGTCGGGGGAGCAATAAGCGATGATTTGTGTGTTCAACTTACTCGCTTCGCGTTAATCCTTCCCGACACTGATGTACAAGTGGTTATAAATACTCTGGGAAAGAGGTTCTACAATACGTATACTTAGGTGTATTCCATGTAAGCGTGTCCATCATGACGTCAATTTCAAACAATGGATTTGCTAACATGCACCGCCAAAATCTGAGGAGTAAATTGAATGTCCTCCAGTAAAAGCAAACTCCCGCAGCAAAGTTTCCCGCGGAGGAGCAAGAGTCTCCTTAGCGTCGTCTCCTGTTTTCCGAAGGATCTCATTGCGTTTATTGTCTCTTGCTAATTGTCCGTTTTCTCCAAGCTATTTCTTCAGCTGCCAAGCGTCTTCCTCTCTACATGTGGCTGCTCTGAGGCAATTAAAACTTCGGAGAACCAAATTGCCATTTTTAACTCCCTCGCACCCTTAATTGGATATTTTCGTGTCTAGTGGGATATTTAATGAGACTCGCTGCTGGTTTCCCTTGTCCACTGCTTTCATGAATGTGAAGGGCTTTAATGAACTGGAATGCTCTTTTCTTTATATTAATGACCACGGCATTGCTTTCCCCTCAACTGTTTTTGCGTTATTCTCCTTCATACTTGCTTATACGTTTGTCTGCAGCATCTTTGGCGAGTTGGAGCTGCCTCAACACGACAAGGGAATAGAATTTTAGTGAGGTTCCTCTCCCTTGTGGTCATTGTGGGCAGATAGGATTGCTAGGCAGTAAAGAGGCAAACGGCTCCAGAACTGGGCTGATTGCATGCTGAGCAGACATTAAAGACGAGATTGCCGGAGGACTTGAAGATTACCCTCAAAAGAGCAGCGTCCGGAAGATTTCCTCGTGTTTGAAGTGTCACGAGGTAAAATGATTAGCAAGACCGTACTGCACGAAGAGGATGAGCTGTAATGAGCGGCACGCTGGTATTTACTGCTAGCCAAGGCACCGCGGCGGGGCGTCTCCCGAGGGAACCCGAGGCAAGACAGCTGCTGATTATCGACTTGAAGAGGAAGCTGTTCCGCTCTTGCTTTATATTTTGTCTCTCATATAATGCCTTCCCTGGCCCACTCGTGTGTGCTCAGCCTATGTAGGTTGGGGTTTGTTTCATCACCTGTGTTAGGTCACCTTGAGGCTGACCTGCCTAGCTGGCTGGCTGGCTGGCTCCACCTGTGATATTGCTAGTCCCCTCCACGGCCCGCACTGAGGCATGGCTATGACTCACATCCGCGTTTCCAGTGCAGTTTGAAGTGTTGTTGGGACGCCTGCACCATACGGGATGAGCACAGGAGAAACACTTGTATATAAAGAGTCTGCTGTATTTTTCATATATATATATATATATATATATATATATATATATATATATATATATATATATATATATATATATATATATATATATATATATACCGTCAGATATTTAATATATTGTATTGTATTTTAGCTTAAGTTGTGATGGCGCCCTGACAGTAATATTTTCTCGTGTATATATTTGTAATGCTTTCAGGACTGCATTTCTTATGTATGTAATATATACCCATTTATCATTTCATTGTATGTTACATTAGTATTTCGTGATTCATATATATTCATTATATTAATGTACTTGTATGCTTTTAGTATAATCGGCTGCCCATCGGAGATTTTAGTGAGAGTGTCGTGACGTCATGTTTGTTATTGTCTTTGTGAGAGAGAAGACGACCGGGACCAATGAGATGGTATTTTCTTAACCTTTCCTTATTATTAGTTTTCAGTTCAGTTTCACCCATGAACAGCCTTTTGCGTTAAGAACCGTTGCATTGAAGCTTATCTTAATTTTTGTATTTATTAAGAGTGATTAACCTAATCAGTGATTGGTGCCCACAGCTCCTTGGGGGGCACTGGGTCAGGCTGCTTGGGGTCGTAACAATATATATATATATATATATATATATATATATATATATATATATATATATATATATATATATATATATATATATATATATATATATATATATATAAAGAATGTGCTACATTTTTCATGGACGTGTGTTTTAAACAGTCTGACCGAGTTATGCAAGACGATAACACTGATCCTCTCAATACTGCGACACATTTTTACCTAGAGATATGTGTACGATTAGACCATTTTATTTAGATTAGGAAGGATCTATGTAGTTCAGCAGATTAATGGCCTCTGTCTTCACTATCATAATCACTCACATGAATATCTGAAGCTGCATAGAAATCATCAAATAGTAAGCTGAATGAATATGGTAACGCGTCATGGTACTGGAGGGGTTAAGGTCGCTTAGTTGCCACTCCTCTAAAGGTTAAATAGGTAGGTACGTGTTCCAATACAGTTCACCAGTCTACCGTACCTGCGTAGGATATCTAATGTATTGCGCTTTCTTCATACGATCATATTCATACTGTGTAGCAAGATCAGCCGCTCGAGTTAACTTATTCCATCTGTTTCGATTCATTGCGTCGTCTTATTGTAGTCTAAGTCTGTTCATGTCACGCTTCAGCAAGTCTTTCCATCTTATTCTCTGTCTTTATTTGTGCAAGAGGGGAAGCTGGCAAAGGGCAACAAAAAAAATAAAACAGGCCCTCTTGATTGCCAGTTTCCTTAAAGATAAGTAGAGTTAGCCAAAAGTCTGGGAAAAATGTCTTGAAACCTCCCTCTTTTCACGCTCTTTCCCGTAACTGATATCAGCACTACCTCCTTCACTCGTTCTTCCATATTGGGGTTTATGAATGGCAATTGTGGCTCTAGGAAATAATATTACTTGTGAGAGAAACACGCGTCTGGATGCAACTACGCGCTGTTACACAATCAACATGTTTACAGCTTTCCTTCCTTCCTTCCCCACGACTTGACCTTGTTGGAATGAGTTGTGAGACGTCTTCAAACATGCGTCGCTTCTTGCTTTCAAAGGCGTGTGTTTTTTTCCTCTTTTTCCTCCTTTTGCGAGAGATATTTGCCTTTCTATTCTGATTTTCGTCTTTTATGCTTTGGTCTTCCTCAATGTTGCTCCTTGCTTTGAAACTCCTTCGGTTTTTTTCCCTTTTTCCTCTTTCCTTTTTCCGCAAATTATCTCTCGCAAAAGATAATTTGCGTTTCTATTCTGAGTTTCTTTTTTTTATGCTTTGATCTTCCTCCTTTGTGCATAAAAATATCTTCGGTCAAGAGATCAATGAAAGGAAATGATATGCCAATAATCACTTGACTTTATGTTACCTGTGCATTTAACCCCTTCAGTGCCATGACACGTTTCCATATTCATTCTGTTTACTGTTTAGTGATTTTATACATCTTCAGAAATATATATGAGGATTAAAATAGTGAAGACTCTGGCCATTAAGCTTCTGACCTGCTAATGTCAATAAAATCGTCTAATCATACCCAAACTCATGATTAAAATGCGTCACAGTACTGAAGAGGTTAAGTACCTTGCGTTAACATTTCAATGCAGGGTATAGAACACTAAAACCACTTGCACTCATTGGATATCAGGCACAAAACTCTCAAATTAAGCCTAAACAAGACCTTATTTTCCTTTTTTTACATATCACACCTGTAATAATTACTCACTTTTCCCTCCCTCGTGTGATGAACCCAGTAATGAAGCCACGTGGATCTGAATACGCCAGATTGCAAGCGTGTTTTTTCCTCTTAATTCAAAGACTCATACTTGGAAATTACGTGGATGTTAGCTCGAGTTACTGAAGCGGAAAGAGCAATAGTTTAGTAGTATTGCAGTAAATACTTTATTCCACCCACTTCCCTTTTCTCTAAGTCGTATCGTTTTCTATAATTACATTTTCCTTAATGCAAGTGGGAATTATCAAGTCTGGTACACCAAGGCCCGTACTCAAAAACGCCTTGCTCTCTCACCAAGACTGTTTTTCAAGGCTACAGAGATGATAAGAGGGGTTTTCAAGAGTGTTTCTCCATATAAGAATGTATAAATCTTCTAAACTTAAATAAAGCCTTTTGAAAAAGTGAAGGTGAAGAACAGAAGTGTTTCAGAATACGAGCGCTTCTCTTACTGCTTTTAGAATCTTTGGGGCCTTATTCAGAAACGCTATATTCTCTCACCACGACTGTTTTCCAAGGCCAGAGATAATAAGCTAGGTTTTCAAGAGTGTTTTTCCAGTTGATAAAAAAAAATCTTGTCACTCTGCCTCTAGAACCGTAAAAATACCATAGAAACTCGCGTAAGCTTAAATAATCCCTTTTGAAATAGTAGAGGTGAAGCGCAGAAGTGTTTGAGAATACGAGCCGTTAGGAGCAAGAAAGACTCAGCATGTGCGACCTTACCTTCCTGTCACGAGGCGCCGGGGTTGGATGGCGGAAAAGAACACGTTAGGCATTGGTCTCCCCGTGACGGTGATGGAACAGGCTGGTGCAGGTGCTTGACTGGCTGCTCATCCGTGTGATCGGCCCAATTTGCTTAAATAGGGAGGAGCGTTCCGCGCGTGTATTGCATGTATTGCCGCAGGAAGGAGTGGCATTAGCGGCTGGCGAGAAGTGGTCTTGTGCCATCAGCCTGTCGCCAACACGCACACATGAAAAGTCCTTTGCTAGGAGGCTTCTCTCTCTCTCTCTCTCTCTCTCTCTCTCTCTCTCTCTCTCTCTCTGTGTGTGTGTGTGTGTGTCTGTCTCTCTCTCTCTGTGTGTGTGTGTGTGTGTGTGTGTGTGTGTGTGTGTGTGTGTGTGTGTGTGTGTGTGTGTGTGTGTGTTCGCCTGTCTCTCTCTCTCTCTCTCTCTCTCTCTCTCTCTCTCTCTCTCTCTCTCTCTCTCTCTCTTTCTCTTTCAGACACGGCAGAGGCATTGGTAAACGATTGAGTCAAGAAGGCGAGGAAGATGAGACTCTGCACTTAGGGGAAGCAGGATTGACTCAGCGATGCACACGATAAGATCACTGGGACGGCGGAGTGAGATGCATTTTTCTGATAATAAGGAGGAATATAAAAGAAAAAAAATTACCGGAAAAGAAGAAAATTAATATTAGACCTATGGACGGAAAGAGGAGGAAGTCAATTATTTTCTTATTCTCTATTTTGGATTAATGTGAAAGAAAGGGATTGTATGTTTATTCACTGTGCTTTTCTTCGTTTCAGGCAGACAGTGGTGAGCAACGGCCGCTTTCAGACACGCCATTGTAAAGTAAGTGCAAGATGTTTAGTGTCTCTTCGTCTGTCCTCAAAGAAAATGAAGCGCATGACGAGAGAGAGAGAGAGAGAGAGAGAGAGAGAGAGAGAGAGAGAGAGAGAGAGAGAGAGAGAGAGAGAGAGAGAAAACGCCTGTATTCAGAAACGCCTTCCTCTCACACTACGACAAATTTCCAAGGCCACAGAGACTGATAGCAGCGTTTTCAAGACAGTTTCTCCTTTTAATAAACTAGAAATCTTGCCAATCTATCACCAGAAAAATAAAAAATACTCTTAAGAATATGAGTATCTCCAAGTGGAACCTTTAGAAAGCAGTGATGGTGAGAGAGCAATGCGTTTCAGAATACCGGCCAGAGAGAGAGAGAGAGAGAGAGAGAGAGAGAGAGAGAGAGAGAGAGAGAGAGAGAGAGAGAGAGAGAGAGAGAGGCTTTATGTGTGTATGTATGTATTCATTTTGCATTTTCTATTAATATTCATGCAGCTACAAGAGAAGAGAATAATAAACAGAAAGAGAAGGCAGAAACGAAAACAGGGACACAATACAAACGCGTGGAGACGGGAAACGTATAGGACAAAAGCGACATATTCAGAAACGCTTCCTTCTCTCACCAAGACAATTTTTTAAAGACCACGGAGACGATTAGCCGAGTTCTAAAGAGCATTTTTCCCATTGATAATGCAGAAAACATATTAACGTGTCACTAGAATCACAGAAGCATCCTTAAAAACCCGGGTCACTTCAACTAGAGTCCTTTGAAAATAGTGAAGGTACGGCGTGGAAGTGTTTTAGAATATGAGGTATTTAATTAACCCTTTCCGTGACATGACGCGTTTCCATATTCATTTTGGTTACTATTTGGCAATTTTGTACAATTTCAGAAACTTATGTGGGATTAAAATAGTGAAGACGTGATTAATTTTCTGACCCTCATAGACCCTTCGTAATGTCAATAAAATCGTCTAATCATACAGAAACTCATGGTAAAAATACGTTCTGGTACTGAAGGGGTTAAAATCTCATGTGTGTATTGCATGCTGTTGCGAGACTACCATTCGTAACATTCCTTGAAAATATTTGCCTATGTGTTGAGGCACGGGTCACTGGAGGTAAACTGCGTGCTACCACTCTCTCTCTCTCTCTCTCTCTCTCTCTCTCTCTCTCTCTCTCTCTCTGGGTAAGGATTTATCTCGGTATTGAAGTTTTCTTCTTTTAATATTTTTATAATATTTTTCCATTTTTTTGTGTGTTCATATAGGTTATATATTTTCATGCAGTTCTGTATTATTGTTTTTGTTTTCATATTTTTTTGAGTATGTGGATATATTGTATGGTTATTTGGTCTCTCTCTCTCTCTCTCTCTCTCTCTCTCTCTCTCTCTCTCTCTCTCTCTCTCTCTCTCTCTCTCTCTCTCTCTCTCTCTCTCTCTCTCTCTCTCTCTCTCTCTCTCTCTCTCTCTCTCTCTCTCTCTCTCTCTCTCTCTCTCTCTCTCTCTGTCTCTCCACGAGTATTTATAAGGACATAGAAATGATTAGCGGGTTATTCAAGAGTGTTTCTCCAGTTCATAATGTAGAAATCTTGTCATTCTGTCTCTAGAAAAAAAAAACCCTTTAAAAGCTCGTGAAAATTTAAATAAACCCTCTTGAAATATTGGAGGTGAAGCGCAGAAGTGTTTGAGAATACGAGGCTTAGAGCAGTAACTAGAAACAAGTCAGTGATTGTTGTGATTATTATTCTTAACCAACACAACGTCAGACATTAATACAAGCACCACTGGACGTATGCATTAACTTTCATGATATGCCTAACTGTATGAATATCATTAACTAAGTCATTTAACCTATAACCTGAAATGATGAAGCTGTTACACATATCTGTATATATATAAAATTGATACGAAATTGGATTAATCCTTAAACAAACTTTCAAATTATGCATATCTATATGGATACTATTAACTAAATCAATAAAGCTCTGAATGAGGAAGATATCACCCATAAATACAATAACTATAAGCAAAGAATAATCAGATTAACATAAACATAATTAAACTTTATAACCGCTTGGATACTGAAATGCTTTTTACCTTGATTTTTGTGTATGATTAAACGATTTTATTTGCATTTGAAAGGATCTGTGGCTATGAAAAGATTAATGGCCAGAATCATCACTATTCTAATCCCAAAATATGTTTCTGAAGCTGCATAAAATCGCCAAATAGCAACTAGAGTGAATATGAAAACGCGTCCTGGTACTGAAGAGATTAACCCCTTTAGTACTAGGACGCGTTTCCATATTCTTTTTGCTTACTATTGGGTGACTTTATACAGTTTCAGAAACATATGTGGGGATTTAAATAGTACAGACTCTGGCCATTAATCTTATGACCTCTATAGACCCTTCTTAATGCCAATAAAATCGTCTAATCGTATCCAAACTCAAGGTAAAAAGTGTCCTTGTACTAAAGAGCAAAATCACAAATATCTATGAGGGTACAGTGAACAAAGTCAGCTAATCTTTCAGTCCTAAACAATGGAGGTATTAACCATGTACATAACAAAGCACTCACAGTAACCAAATTAACTCAACAAACACAGCCAGACAGATGCAACAATCGTTAGGAGAAATTAGCATAAGGAGCCCCGGGAATCACCAATAAATCTGCCTTTACATGCACCAATCAATATCGGGAGGAGACATTTAGAACCAGCGGAAGGAACTGGATCGTTAAAGGGAACCATCGCCTAAGAAGAGTTACAAATGTCTTTCCTCCACATCCCTCTCGTCTTGTGTTCCGTCGTATTGCGAGGCGGCCCGGCCATTGAATACCATCTACAGCAGAGAGAGAAGAGACGAGAGAAAGAGAGAGAGAGAGAGAGATTTGGAAAGGGTAGATAAAGGAAAGACACTATTTCCTATGGTCTCCCTTCAAAACATACACGGAAAACTGCTTTACAACCTACACATTGATGACTTCCTAGCGTCGCCTCTCATTTATCTCTCGGCTACGTTATAATAGAGACCTCACGTTGTGGTACTGATATGGTAACTGAGAGGTGGAGCGTATAAAGACTGTGCTAACGTGAAGTGTTGCTCGGTAAGGTGGCTGGGTGTGCGTGGCCTCGTTTGTAAACTGCAGCTTTCATGTGGAGAATCGAAGGGAGGAGGAAAGGAAGGGAGGGAAGGGGATGTGTGCAGGGGCTTCCCAAGGGCGGACATATATTGCACAGGGAAGCGTGCTGGATATGGCCCACGGGAGGGTCTCGGTCGAAGGGAAATATAATAGGAATGGTATTTATATCCCCAAGGGCGTGGAGAAGCATGGGGGATATTTTTAGACAACGATGCATTGACTTCCCACCTATTCACTATCCGTATAAAGAATTAAACTACGTTCCTATGTTATACTGTATCTTTTAATGCAGGGGAGGCGAGGGAGGAGCGGCACTGGTTCAGAGACACAAGGTAGGACGCTGTACCATCAGGCCCCGTGCTATTTGTCGGCCGTTGCTGCGTGACGGACAAGGCTCAGCAGCGAGGACTTCATACGGACGCCAATCTCAATACTAATACACAGGCAATCTCCTTGTGTCAACATGCGCTATGCTCTTATCACAGGAAAACCCGTTGTCGCATAAAGTAACAAATGCAAGCAGGAAAATGGCATGTTTCTGGTCACCTCAACGAGTGGCCAGAATGAGGATAGTATAGGAAAGGCCCGAGCAGGGAGTGGGATAGATACATGCTTCTCAGCGGTACCCTCCCTCACCTCAGTGTGCCGTAGGTGGTGAGGAGAGGGAAGAGAGAAAATAATTAGTGTCACGGCTTTGTGGAATATTCGTACACTTGTTTTATTGTTACATTGCAATGTATGCAGTATTTGCTGATGATTTTAGGGGGATTGTAGTTGATTATCAACATTTTTGCTGTGAATGCACTACAAATTGGTGTACATCTTAGACGTCTCAGTAGAACTGAAGAGTAACGTGTATTTTGTTGTGGTTGGCGTCCGTGGCGCGTTCCCGGCAGCGGAAGAGTGGCCTCTGTGGCTGCATGACGACCGGGAATGGGAGACGCGCGTCGCTTTGAAATATTTCAGAGGAAATTTGTTTTTGGGATAGGAAATGAAACCACGTTGTTTATAAACTTTCATTCTTTGTTAAGGAACAAAAGAGAAACTTTACCAGGTCTTGAATATTTTTACCGGCGTGTTGCACTGAAGGGCTGCTTTCCTTAACTCACTGAACTTTTGATGAAAAATTTTGTTGTTTTTTGTTAAGGGATCTTACGAGAATAGGGGAAATTTTTATTGAGTCGAATTATGAACAATAAGTGGACTTTATGTGAATAGCATTTTTCCTAATGATCTTTTCCCTTCAACGAACGTGTCACAACACATCGCAAACCTTCACTCATAAAATATTAAATCAATTAACCAGAGAGTGTCAATAGCATTACCCAATCCTAAGTCAGCAGAGTAAGTATCTTTCAAGGACTTTCTGACACACTGAATTCCTTGTAAGTATCATCCGATCTTCATTCTCACGTATGCTTTCCGCCCCACCAGTCATGCTCCTTATCATTTTGCTCTCAGGCATAATGCAGTACATCTTTATGGTCTCCGCCGCACGACCCGCCCAGGAAGAACTTTCAAGAACTCTCCTTGTGCCCCAAACTCGTGACGTGTCTGTTATTGCTTGCGGCGCTGAAGAGAAAAGAAGTGGAAGGAGTTTACGAAGAAAAGTGATTATTCTTTAGGGAATGGAGCACTCATTTGAACTAGTGACGAGAGGACGATGGTTTCCCAGAGAGAGAGAGAGAGAGAGAGAGAGAGAGAGAGAGAGAGAGAGAGAGAGAGAGAGAGAGAGAGTGGTTGGGATGAGTGGTCGTTTGAGTGTGTTAGTGGTATGCGGCATAATCTTCTTAATCTAACTGTAGTAATGTGCTCTGATGCTTCGGAAAAATAAAGATAATTTATAAAAAAAAGATGCCATGACCAAGACAAAGGAGGTGTACACGACAAGGGTGAATATATGACATAATAAATAGCAGGGAACTGAGGGGAACGGAGACACACACACACACACACATACACACACACACACACACACACACACACACACACACACACAGAGAAAGAGTCGTGTATTGTGAGAAAATCCTTTAATTGCCGACAGATATATGTTTGCTTATGAAAATGACGACGATGACTCAAAGGTGAATAAACGGGGAAGTAATCGAAATGAGAGAGAGAGAGAGAGAGAGAGAGAGAGAGAGAGAGAGAGAGAGAGAGAGAGAGAGAGAGAGAGAGAGAGAGAGAGAGAGAGAGAGAGAGAGAGAGAGAGAGAGAGAGAGAGAGAGAAGGAGAGGGAGAAATAAAAATGGTATGTGCAAAGGTGGTGTGTTGGTTTGCATAGTGACATATTTTTGAGAACCGAACGTAAAGCTGTGAAAACAACTGAGACTGGAGGAAGGCAGAGGGTGTGAATGGGGTGCGCGTAAAAACGATGGAGTGCGGAAGTGAAAGGGAAGGGCAGGGCAGCCAGCATTCGTGGGCTCTCACAAAAGTCCTGGTGCGATGTGAATATTCCCCGAAGCAGCGAGAAAACAAAACTATTTCTGATTCGTGAATGTAGAACGTGAATATAGAACGTCATCTCCGGACCGTTAGTACAGCCAATATGTTAATGGGTCAGGATGGAATGATGTGAGAAGAAAGCCGGTTTGGTTTGGTGGAGACGAACATTTCACAACCACTTTGAGGTTGTCTTCACTTTGCGTTTGTTGATAATAAGAATTGTGGAAAAGAAACTCAACTCCTTACACCAACAGGAATTGTGTTGAGAATGTGAATGTACTGGTTTATGATGCTGTGTGTGTGTGTGTGTGTGTGTGTGTGTGTGTGTGTGTGTGTGTGTGTGTGTGTGTGTGTGTGTGTGTGTGTGTGTGTGTGTGTGTGTGTGTGTGTGTGTGTGTGTGTGTGTGTGTGTGTGTGTGTGTGTGTGTGTGTGTGTGTGTGTGTGTGTGTGTGTGTGTGTGTGTGTGTGTGTGTGTGTGTGTGTGTGTGTGTGTGAGATAAACAAATTCATAAATAGATAATTAAACTACAGTATATATCCGTGTACTCACCTTCGCACACTACACGCCTCCTTCTCCCTCCACACACGAACACACACTCCAAAGGAGTGCTTTCAGCAGAGGACACCTCGGCTTTCCCTTTTCAGGAATTCACTCCAGCATTCCGCAGCGCTCCCATTCCTCCTTGGCGTCTTTCTTATTTTTTCGACACTTCTCAACCTAAAGGCGGCAGTTCATAGTGCTGCTTTCCTCACAACCCTCACTTCTACAGTTAAAAGCTTTTGAAAACTACGAATTAAGGCCTTAGATCAATCAATCAATCAATCAATCAATCAATCAATCAATCAATCAATCAATCAATCAATCAATCAATCAATCAATATATATATATATATATATATATATATATATATATATATATATATATATATATATATATATATATATATATATATATATATATATATATATATATATATATATATATATATATATATATATATATATATATATATATATATATATATATATATATCGTTAGCTCAGCGTCTCCAAAAGCCATTTTTTTCATTTTTGTGTAGGCGTAACCTTCCATACACAGATCCCATTTCTGGTAACACTGTTATGCTCTTCATAGTGAATATTTTCAAATTAGATTCTACGATTTGATATTTATGTGAATCACATTTGATGAAGATAAATGTTACGTGGCAGCCACGTCACACTCACCCTTCATTCCTGAGCTGACTGTAGGAGCACGTGGGCCGTGCACACTACTCTAAGAAGTGCGCTTCTCTTGCGTGAACTCCACTCACTCACCACTTACTCACTCTTGTAAAAAGGGAAGAAGTCAAAAGGTTTTCGTTTTATCTCATTCATTTAATTATCGACGGACGATATAAGTCTTACCGTATTTAAACACTTAGAAACTGTATTTTTCCTGCAGATTTCCGGCGTGTAAGTGCCATGAAATGTTGAAGGACGAAACATTAAACATGCCTTACGATATTGAATACAGAGGAAGCCGATTTTCCAGCAGGTATCCCGTGCTGCTAATAGTGACGCTGTTCGCTCATTCACGTACAGGCAACACGCTCAGGGAACAACAATCCCGATATGCATCTCAACCCCTAGCGAGAAATAAAACCAACATGAAATCCCCACAAACGGACTTGAAACACAGACAGTAATTCAATATAGACCATTTAATACAAACACTTACTATTGTATATATGATAATAATTTGGCCACGCCCTGCAGACGTCGTTGTTTATGAAATGTACCTCGAGTTAGACGCGCAAATGAAACTCGTGAAATACATTGGACGCGGGATTACCGTTAGTCAACCTCGATTAAGGCTGAATGTTGTTTGGGTGGCGCAGGGACGTAGGCGAGAGCAGCAGTAGGAAGCGGCGGCGGAGGCTGAGACAGGGGCCGGGGCGGAGGAGGAGGACACAGAGAGAGAGAGAGAGAGAGAGAGAGAGAGAGAGAGAGAGAGAGAGAGAGAGAGAGAGAGAGAGAGAGAGAGAGAGAGAGAGGAAGATATTAAGCCTGATGGCAAAGCACGACAGAGGACAGGCAGGGAATGGAAGAGGGAGAGAGAGTGACAGAGAGAGAGGAGAGGGAGAGAGAGAGCAGAAAGATTATCCAAACAGCGGCCGGAAATAGTGCACGGCTGAGATTAATTAGCCTGTAAATTGATGACGGAAGAAGAAAATTATAATTCCGAAAGAGGGAAAGCGAGGTGGATGGAAAAGGCGCAGGGAAGGAAGGACAATTTCGTCAGGTAATGGATGGGTTGGGGTGTTGGGGGTGTGGGTAAGGTAGGGAGGTGAGGCAAGGGAGTGGTGGTGATGGTGGTGGTTGTGTTATGGTTAGTATACAAAGACCAGCGTACGGGAAGGTGATGTAGTTGTCGTGCGTTGATTAATTTGATTTTACCTGAGGAAGCTTTATTTTATTCTCTCTCTCTCTCTCTCTCTGTCCTGTTTCAAGTCAGTGGTGAAAAAATCCTCTCATTTGAAATTAATACACACACACACACACACACACACACACACACACACACACACACACACACACACACACACACACACACACACACACACACACACACACACACACACACACACACACACACACACACACACACACACTCACTAAGGACCGTGTAGCCTGTAATGGGTGTGAAGGGTTTGGCGGCAACGTTGGGATGGGATGAGGCCGATGGGACGGGAGAAGCTATTGCCACCTTGCTTCATCCTCGCTGCCTTGCCCACCATCCTCGCCCATCACCTTGTACGGGATTTGCATGCTGATCACTGCCGGTCACCTCCTTGCCCTAGATCTCGTCCTCAGCGCAGCGTGGAGGGCGGGACGTGTGTTGCTTGCTGCGTTGCTGCTTCCTGCTAGAGTGTCACGTTCTGGGCAGGATTAGTGCTACTCTGAATTCAATCGAAGGAGAGGGTAATATAATTTTTCGAAGTTTTTGTACGACTTTGGCTCGTAGTCTCAAACAGTCTATGCTTTACCTCCACTATTTCAAAGTGTTTTTATCTAAATTTACACAAGTTTTTAAGGTGTTTTTACTGTTCTAGATGCAGAGTGACAACCTCGCTAATCATCTCTGCGGCCTTGGAAATTAGTGGGGATGAGAGAACAAAGCGTGAGATTTTGTGCTTTTGCTCGTGTGTATATTGATAATTGGATGCATTTAAGTGCTACTCAGAAATCAAGTCAATCGGAGGAACAAGTGTGATTCAGAAGAGAATATTCAACATTTGGACTTTTTTCTTTTATAGGAGACACAATGAGGAAGTCTCTTCTTGATGTGAAAGGAGACAAGTCTTTTGATACAATTGGCTGGCAGTCAGTATTCATCGAACATCTATTACAGTGAGCCAGAAGTGTGTGTGTGTGTGTGTGTGTGTGTGTGTGTGTGTGTGTGTGTGTGTGTGTGTGTGTGTGTGTGTGTGTGTGTGTGTGTGTGTGTGTGATTGCGCGTGTGCGTGTGATTTTAAAATGGGAACTTTGCTTTTCTGCTCCAATGCAGATTGATTATGAAAGCTGCGCTAGTTAAAGGTAAAATGAAGGTGCAGAGTTCATGATTGATGGTAGAGAGAGAGAGAGAGAGAGAGAGAGAGAGAGAGAGAGAGAGAGAGAGAGAGAGAGAGAGAGAGAGAGAGAGAGAGAGAGAGAGAGAGAGAGAGAGAGAGAGAGAGAGAGAGAGAGAGAGAGAGAGAGAGAGAGAGAGAGAGAGAGAGAGAGAGAGAGAGAGAGAGAGAGAGAGAGAGAGAGAGAGAGAGAGAGAGAGAGAGAGAGAGAGAGAGAGAGAGAGAGAGAGAGAGAGAGAAAAGGAAGACTGGTATATCATGACTAGTTGCTTCAGAAAGGGAACTGTGCTTTTTTTCTATCCCAGTACAGATCGATTGTGAAACCTGCGCGAGTCGAAGCTAAAAATGAAAGTGTGCAGAGATCATGATTGATGGCAAAATGCGAAAGGAAAGCTGGTATATCATGAATCAGAATGGTAACTGTGCTTTCTTTTGCTCCAGTACAGATTGATAATGAGAGGTGCGTGAGTTGAAGCTAAGATTAAAGGTGTAGAGTTCATGTTTGATGGTAGAATGCGAAAAAAGAAAAAGCGTGGTATGTCATGACTAGTTGCAAAATGGGAACGGTGCTTTTTCTGCTTTAGTACAGATCGATTATGAAAGGTAAGTAAGTTAAAGCTAGAGAGTGCTAAAAAAATGTGGTATGAGGAACTGCTTTTTTTCTGCTCCAGTATCTAGCTGTTATGAAAGTTCCGTGAGATGAACCCAGACATAGAAGGAAATCGAATTGGCGAAAGAGAAATGTTTGAAACTAAAGATGGTATGCCAGAGTCCGCTGAAGATAACGACATTGATTTGGCGGAATCCCTTCTGAGAAAATGACAACCATTCAATTAAAGGCTTGATCCACCCTTTGCGGAGGCCACACTGTAATAGATCTCATCAGAACTTCATGGTGGATGGAGGCGTGATGATTTCCACTGATTGAAGGTAAACTCAGAATGTGTACAGAGAGATAGGGAACACAATGGGACAGAAACTAAGATTGAGAGGGACAAATGTATGGGTTGAATAGTAGGCAGACTTTCAGTAAGATAATAGGGTGAAAGCTGCTACACTGGAAGCTGAAATTCTGGCAGCCGGCGTGTGAACAGGGAATCAGATTGCAACACGACCTGAACCCTCGTGAATGTCAGGGCTGGAGAAGGGGAAGGGGCGCGGGATGAATAGGAGGAAGGAGAAATGGTAGGGAGAAAAATAATTATAAAAAAGGATAAGGAATATTTTTGAAATATTGCTGTAAAAAGTTGCTCAGTGCAGGAAGAGAACGAAGTCATTTAATAGATATAGAGAAATATTAAAGGTCTTAGCCCCTTCAGTACTGGGATACATTTCAACTTTGAGATTACTGTATGACATTTTATTGACATTGGGAAGGATCTATGGAGGTTAGAAAAGTAATGGCTAGAGTTTTCACTATTTTAATATCTCACATAAATTTCAGAAGTTGTACAAAATCACCAAATAGTAAGCAGAATAAATATGAAAACAGATCATGATACTGAAGGTCTAAAGAGTGTGGTATCTTCTCTGAATGCTCTCTTCTTGTGATTGGATTCCAGCATTCTGACAAGAGCCAACACTCAGAAATTTGAAGATTAGAAAAGAGTGCGTTGAACATTCTCCGACATTCTCCTCCACTTTCTTTTCCCACAGCGGCATTGTGAACAGTCTTTTTTTCTGATTTTCTCTTTTTAGAT
Source organism: Portunus trituberculatus (assembly GCF_017591435.1). NCBI lineage: Eukaryota > Metazoa > Arthropoda > Malacostraca > Decapoda > Portunidae > Portunus > Portunus trituberculatus. The sequence goes on along the minus strand of NC_059269.1, from coordinate 9,456,052 downwards.
ATTTTTTTAGCCTTTAGCCCTGGTACACAGAGAGAGAGAGAGAGAGAGAGAGAGAGAGAGAGAGAGAGAGAGAGAGAGAGAGAGAGAGAGAGAGAGAGAGAGAGAGAGAGAGAGAGAGAGAGAGAGAGAGAGAGAGAGAGAGAGAGAGAGAGAGAGAGAGAGAGAGAGAGAGAGAGAGAGAGAGAGAGAGAGAGAGAGAGAGAGAGAGAGAGAGAGAGAGAGAGAGAGAGAGAGAGAGAGAGAGAGAGAGAGAGAGAGAGAGAGAGAGAGAGAGAGAGAGAGAGAGAGGAAAAATCGTAATAATATCACGTCCTCTAAGTGTGCGAAACTCAAACAGAAGCGTCTCTGATATGAAAACAATAAGTTTCGAGAGAAAACGCGAACTGACATCAATAAAGAGAGAGTTAGATCCAAGGGCGACACGAGAAATTTAAGGACAAAATGCAAAAATTCTAACCTAACCTTAAACTGAAGCTGCTGTCGGTATAGTAAAAACATCACTACGTATGCATCACTTCTGCTGACCAAAAGACATAAACGACATGGTGATTTTTTTATGTTAGAGGTGAAAACTGGCCAAGGGCAAAATAAGACAGTATAAAAGACCCACTTATTTCCCAGTCCCTTTTGCAGATCCCCGAAAATTAGCTAAAAGAAAGGGATAAATGTCTTGAAACCTCCCTCTTAAATTAATCTAAGCCATAGGAAGTTGGAAATACAGAAGCAGGTAGGGAGTACCAGAGTTTACCGGAGAAAGCTATGAATGATTGAGAGTACATGGTTAACTCTTGTATTAGGGAGTTGGACAGAGTAGGGATGAATTGGAAGTATTATAACCAGAGAAGCTTACGGGATACATATAAGAGAGCTTTATTATTTTATCACTAGCTGATGTGTGATATTTGGTGTGTGCTCGCGATCAGAAACAAGAGTAAGGTGTCAGGGAATAGGATGGGTGATTCGTTCTAGCAAAGCGGAGAGCGTGTGCAGCAGCTGGGTCATTAGAGCACGTTGATCGCCAAAGTTGGTGGAGGAGGAAGAGATTTCGCAGGATGGAAGTCTCAGCCGAGGGAAAATGGATCAAGATTGTCTCCACTTTAAAATTACGGTGTTGAATAATTCTGTCGCAGTGAAGCAGATAATATACACATGCAAAGTATTAATCCGTTTCCATATTCATTTTGTCTACTATTTGGTGATTTTTTACAGCTTCAGAAACTTATGTGGGGAATTAAAATAGTGAAGACTCTGGCCATCAATCCTCTGACCTCTATAAACCCTTCCTAATGTAAAAAAATGCTCTGATCCTACACACATCTAAAGGTAAAACTGTATCCTAGTATCGAAGGGGTTAATAAGATGATATACACAGTCAATGCCTATGAAATAAAGGTATCAAAGGTATATGACTACTTCCTTCCCTCTACGACACTCAAAACTAGAAGCTACTTTATAGATTTTTGTATGAACAGTCAGTATTATCTCAGAAATAACGTAAATTATATCAATCTCAACGATTCTCTCTCTCTCTCTCTCTCTCTCTCTCTCTCTCTCTCTCTCTCTCTCTCTCTCTCTCTCTCTCTTTCTCCTTGCCTCTCTCTCTCTGATCGTATAAAATCTTGAAAGACCTTTGCATACGAAAGTGATCGTATAAAATCTTGAAAGACAGACATATTAGTTGCATTGACAGGAAATTTATATGAGATAATAATGTTTTACACAACCACTCTCCTTCAGACACACACACACACACACACACACACACACACACACACACACACACACACACACACGCATACTGAAGAAAATTAGACTCTTTCTTTTCCTGTATCATATTACTTCGTGGCATCTGACAGTGAATGCATGCAAAAGACAGGTAGACGTGCTGAGTTTTTATTTTCTTTTCCTTCTGTTGCTTCCGTAGTTTTTAATTCAGCTGTTGATACACATTACGTTGATTTCTTCCTGTTTTGACGTGGAGAAATGCCGTTAATTGTTCACATGTAACGTTATGGACGTCAGTGATAAATTTTTGCGGTTCTTTCATGTCATTTCTCACTGTATTTTCTTTACGTGTGTTAATGTAACTCCACCAACACTTGCTAGAATAATGCTGTTAATATCTGTCTCAGTTTTAGAAGCCTACGTTCTTTATTTCCCATTTTACAACTAATTCCCACTGTATTTTCAGTAGGAGTGTTAAAGTTATCACCTACAGCACTGCCAGAGTGTTGGAGTGTATTCGTAAATGCTGGAGATAGATGTACCGGCGGGAGAAATAGAGGAAGGCATGAGAGAAAGTGTCTATTTGTGTGTGTGTGTGTGTGCGCGCAGTGATGAAGTGCTTGTAGTGAGTGTGACACAGGAAGGTGCAGGAGACTGATTGTCTTGGATGATTCTGATCAGCTGCGCCTATTAATGGGAGAAGATGAAAGAAGAAAACTATGAAGATAAAGGAGAAGAAAGAGGAGGGTGAGGAGGAGTAGGAGTAGGAGGAGAAGAAGGAGAAGTAGAAAAGAAAGAGAAGAAAAAGCTAAAGAAGAAGAAGAAGAAAGAGAAAAGAAGAAGAATGAAGAGGATTGCGATTGGGAGGAGGAGGAGGAGGAGGAGGAGGAGGAGGAGGAGGAGGAGGAGGAGGAGGAGGAGGAGGAGGAGGAGGAGGAGGAGGAGGAGGAGGTGGTGGTGGTGGTGGTGGTGAAGGAAAAGATGATGAAGAAAAAGACTAAGAAGATGTGGAAGTAGAAAATTTTCGGTGGACCTTATCGTGGCTGCCTTTAACAGGATTTACAGGAAATTAATTAGATTCCCAAGGACGTTCTCTCTCTCTCTCTCTCTCTCTCTCTCTCTCTCTCTCTCTCTCTCTCTCTCGTCAATCCATCGGTATTTCAGCACGATTTCCACACTGTCAGTAGCGAAAAATCTGCAAAAAAGAAAGCAAAATAAACCTAACGAAAATTCGAGTCACCACCAGAGCAGCCCTTGAAAAAAAAACCTTATCAATCTCAAAATCCAACAGTGTGAGCATCATCGACACCTGATTTTATATACCAGTAACCATTCAAGTTTTGCACCTTTTTGCCGAACGATGCGAAGCTGCAGTATATTTTCCGCATTGAGGGACACAGTAACCGCAACGGAAGAACGGGCAAAGGGGAAACGCCAAGGCCAGCTCGAGGAGGCGAGGAGAGTGAGAAGAAAGCGTTGCGGATGAGGAAGGAAACAGCCTCGGGTCGTAATTAGAGAGCGAGGAAGTGGGACGGATGAGAAGAAACAGAAGAGAAGCGAGGAAAAGGAGAAGGAAGAGGAGAATGAGCAGGAGGTGGAAGGAGGAGGAAAGAGGGTAGGAGTAAGATGAGGAGGAGTAAAAGGATATGGTAGAGTAGGAAGAGAAAGAAAAGGAGGAGGAAAATGAGTAGGAGATGGAAGGAGGAAGAGACTAGGAGTAAGATGAGAAGTAGAAGGATAAAGTGATGTAGAAATAAAAGGAATAGGAGGAAGAGAATGAGCAGGAGGTGGAAGGAGGAAGAAAGAGAGTAGGAGTAAAATGAGGAGGAGGAAGATAAGGGGATGTAGGAAGAGAAGGAAAAGGAGGAAGAAAATGAATAGGAAGTGAAAGGAGAAGGAAGGACTGGAGCAAGGTGAGAAGGAGGCGTAAAGGAAATAAAATAAGAAAAAAGGAGAAATTGGAAATTAATGAGGAAAAACAACCAGAGAAATAGGAGCAAGAAGAGGAGAAGGTTGTGCTTGATGTAAGAAGACGCTTCAAAACACCTTCTAAACACTTCGGTCTGTGTCCTACATGTGTGTGTGGGAGTGTGGGTGTATGTGAGTGTTTATGTGTGGAAATGATCATGTTTGTCCTAATGTCTTCTTACGAACCTTGCGCAAGACAGCATGTATGTTTTCCACCAGACTATAAATTTCTCTTTGTTCTGTCCGTCCCTTACGCGTGGCTGACTGAATTTTGAAATTTTTCCTACTCCTGTTTCATTTTTTCTACCTTGAAGCGACGCACATGAATGTCACGAAGAGAGAGAGAGAGAGAGAGAGAGAGAGAGAGAGAGAGAGAGAGAGAGAGAGAGAGAGAGAGAGAGAGAGAGAGAGAGAGAGAGAGAGAGAGAGAGAGAGAGAGAGAGAGAGAGAGAGAGAGAGAGAGAGAGAGAGAGAGAGAGATGAAATACTTGTTTTTCGAGAGCGACAACTTTGCGAGCTTGCTTTTCCTTTTCTCCCTAAATTTTTGCTGCCTTGTTCCTGTCTCCTCCTTTCAAAAAATTGCAGTTGACGATTGGAGGCTTTACACTGTTATAACACTGTAAAAAAGTCAAGAAAAAACATTATTCTATCAAGTCTTACCTCATACAAGTGCTAACTGGTAGAATAAAGCCTTCTTCTCCTTAGTCTGTTTCCCTTACTTAGAAATATATTGGAACAGGAACAAAAGACTTCACATATTCAATAACACGTAGAAAAACAAGTGAATGGGTTTATCAATCACGTTATAATGCATGCACGTGTTAACTGATAGGAAAACATGTCTATTGGATCTGACAGCCACATCCTCAGCGGCACACACCTTTCACCTTTCATCTCACAATTCGGTAAAAGGTTGGTGCTCTCTCCCGTGTCAAATATCCAGAAACGTAATGACAAAAGTTAAATTGAAAATGTGACATAATGGCCGCTCAGGAATGGAAGTTTTGAATTACTACACGAATGATTAAGATAGAGAGATAAAAAAAACAAGCATGGTACGTAAGTTGAGCATGGAACGATACTTCTCCTCGTGGTTCTTATTGTCTTGTATTCTCAAACACTTCTGTGCTTCACTTCCACTATTTCAAAAGCTTTATTTAAGTGTACACGAGTTTTAAGGTGTTTTTACGTTTCTAGAGGCTGATTGACAAGATATTTGGATTATTAAGTGGAGAAACACTCTTGAAAATCCCTCTACTCATCTCTACAGCCTTGGAAAATAATCGTGTTGAGAGAGCAAAGCGCTTCTGAATATGGACCTTGTTATTTCGCATGTCACGCTTGTGTTTACTTTTCACCATTGAAAGTACAGAAACATTATTTATTTTCCAGCATGGTATATCATTTAGAAATCAAATTTTTAGTGTATAGTTCAAGCAACGTATTTTCCTGTCCGGGTTTACTGTACGTAGGAAGCGAGAGTTTGATTATAACATACGAAAAAGCTTAAGTATTTTCCCGAGAAGCATGAGCGTTTATCCATAGTGCTTTACTTAACCAATGCACAGTGTATTCCTCCTCACGTTTATTGCTGGAGGTGAGAGCATAATTCATTCATGACTTCCAAGAGAGTATTTGTATCCTGTAGAACTATTTCAGTGTTGACGTGAGGCAAGGCGGTGCGGAACCTTTGCTTTCTCGAGATGAACCAAGTGTCTTAGCTTCCTCACCCTACTGACAGATGCACCTTGTCGACACACACACACACACACACACACACACACACACACACACACACACAGAGAGAGAGAGAGAGAGAGAGAGAGAGAGAGAGAGAGAGAGAGAGAGAGAGAGAGAGAGAGAGAGAGAGAAAGAGAGAGAGAGAGAGTAGTAAAGTGGGAGGGGAACACCATGCTGTGGTGTGGCGATGGCAACAGTTATCACACCACGCTTTCAACACGCGCCTTACACTCTACAGCTAACACTCACTGAGACGTGGAGTTCTTTTTCCCTTGTTTTCTTCATTTAACTCTCCTTTTCTTCCATTTCTCACATTACAAGCTCAACAACAACCAATTTTTTTTCGTTATCGTCCGTAGTTCACTTGTATCCTTACGGTTCACATTTCTTTGCCGCTTTGAATTGTGTAAGGGAATGTAGCTTGGTGTGGCAGTGGCAGCGGCTTGACACTGAGAGACGTATGCTATAAATTTTCCTTTCTTTCCTACAGTTAGCTGTGAAAGTACGCCACAATGCTTTCTGGTGCCGTGAACTGATCCCTATCGCTTTGAAATGTGGGTAGAAACTTGAGCTCGTATTCTCAAACACTTTTGTGCGTCACCTCCACTATTTCAAAAGGGTTATATTCGATTTCCGCGTTTTTTTTTAACTGTTTTTATGGTTCTGTAGGCATATTGATAGTATTCCTACATTATTAACTGGAGAAACACTCTTGAAAACCCATTTAGTCATCTCTGTGGCCTTAGAAAATGGTCGTGATGAGAGCGTTTCTGAATACAAACCTTGGTAATTTGCAGAGATAAAAATAGGGAAGAAAATGAGAAATGGGAACTCAGAAAAGGTTTATATAAGGAAAGAGAGAGAGAGAAAGAATTACGAACAGGCCTGTGAACGTGGAGGTTAAAGAGACTGGTAGGAAAGCTAAAGAGAAGCCAAATAAAAGAAGAAAAAAGAAGCTGTATGCTAATGTACATGCGGGAGAAAAAGTAGCGACGGTGGACAAACACAGATGATACAGGAAATGGAAACGCGTGGTAGAGAAAAGAAGGATGTAAAAGTGAACGGGGGAGAATCCTTTGAACAATAATTCTTGAGTGAAAGAAACTAGGGGAAGAACAAACGAGGGAAATTAAAAAGAAGAGGAGGAAGAAAGAAGAAAGAAGGAAAATACAAGAGAAGGAAACAAACAATTAGACAATTTTCAGTTCGGAGACTTTTCTTTGAGTCATTCCACCTGTAAGGAAACAATAATTGATTAAATAGTAAAAAAAAAATAGTTATCTCTTCTCTATAAAATAACAACAGAAAACTTTACAAGAACAATATTCCAGTCTCTTCAAAGGTGTTATAGGACAGGCGACATATTCAGAAACGCTTCCCTCTTTCACCGCGACCATTTTCAAAGTCTACTGAGACGATTAGCCAAGTTCTAAAGAGTATTCATCCTCTTCATAATGCAGAAAAACTCGTTAACATGTCACTAAAAGTATAGAAACACTCTTAAAAACCCGTGTCACTTGAACTAGACCCCGTCGAAAATAGTGAAGGAGCGGCTCGGAAGTGTTTCAGAATAGGGGCCTTTAAGTAAGCGAGCATGGATAGTGATTCGTTAGTGTTTCCTGGGAGATCAGAGGGACAGAGGAAAGGTAGAGGCAGTAAGCAGCTACGTGGGCAGCTGTAGGGAAAGGTAATGGCAGGAAATGGGGTATAAAATGTATGGCTCTGTAACACCGGAAGGAGAGAGAGAGAGAGAGAGAGAGAGAGAGAGAGAGAGAGAGAGAGAGAGAGAGAGAGAGAGAGAGAGAGAGAGAGAGAGAGAGAGAGAGAGAGAGAGAGAGAGAGAGAGAGAGAGAGAGAGAGAGAGAGAGAGAGAGAGAGAGAGAGAGAGAGAGAGAGAGAGAGAGAGAGAGAGAGAGAGAGAGAGAGAGAGAGAGAGAGAGAGAGAGAGAGAGAGAGAGAGAGAGAGAGAGAGAGAGAGAGAGAGAGAGAGAGAGAGGAGATTGTAAGTGCCCGTGTTAATAGATATAAGAAAAAAAGAATATCAGAAGGGCTAAACAAAAACAACAACAAGAATAATAACAACAACAACAGCAGCATACAGGAGACGAGACACAGCGGTCAACAGGATATATTACATAGAATCACAAGAGTCTGCACTTCATGTTAGGCAGTCCGAGAAGAAGATCAGGGCCGAAGTGTAGCCGTGTTTGCCTTGGTAATGCAGACACACAGAAATAGAGAAAGTGACGGAGGGAAAGAAAACAAAAACAAAAGATAATAATCCTGGAAATTGATACAAGAAAGGAGAAGGAAACTTGAAAGACTAACGAAAAGAAAAAAAGCTAAGATGTGAAAAATAAGAGGGGAAATAAGAAAAAAAAATAGGTAAGAGGAAAAAATCGACAATCTGAACAAGAAACGAGAGGGAAACATGGAAAATTAGATGCATACACACACTCACTGGGATGGCAAGGGCGATGGGAGCTGTAATTGTATCGACTCTATTCCGACACTCCACTGGCCGTGCCTTCACTCTGTTCAAAAGTATCATAGTTAAAGCTACATTGGTTTCGAGTTGCTTTTACGGTTCTAGTGACAGATTTGCAAGATTTCTACATTGTTATCAGGAAAAAGTCTTATTTTTTTATTTTATTTTTTTTATATACCATGTGGGCTTTTCACGGGAATTTATGGGCTAAAGGGGATACTTTTTGGGAACCTCCTATCTTAAAGCCCACCCACTTCAGTAGCTTTTACGGTTCTAGTGAGGAATTTATAAGATTTCCATATTGTTATCAAGAAAACGTCTTATTTCAGTAGTTTTTACAGTTCTAGACAGATTTACAACACATCCGTATTCTAACCAGAAAAGCAATCTTATTTCAATAGTTTTTACGGTTCTAGTAAAATATTAGCAAAATTTCTACATTCTTATTCTTTTTTCAGTCTTTTTTTCGGTTCTAGTGATAGATTTACAAGATTTTTACATTGTTATCAGGAAAAACAATCTTTCCTCAATAGCTTTTATGGGTCTAGTGACAGATTAACACGATTGCTACATCATTCTCAAGGCAAACAATCTTGAGAACCCTACTAATTATCTCTGTGGCCTTTGAAAACGGTCGTGACGAGAGACCAGAGCGTTTCTGAAGACTGGCTCACCTCAGGTCATTGCTTGATAACCCTACGGCGATAATCCGCGGGGAGGTAAACGAGTTCCAGGAATGATCAAATAGGGAAGAGAAGGAAAAGGGAGACGTGGGTAAAGAGATAATTAACGGAAGACAGGAATAAATAATGATAAAGAACTGATAAATAGCATGAGAGAGAAAAAAGAGACGGAGATAGAGACAGAAAATTCTTATAAAAACGCAAAAAAAGCATCAGTGAAGTAAAAAATGTCAATAAGAAACCTCAGATGAAGAGCGGAAGAGACAGACAGATGGACGCAAAGAAAGAGAGCTTGAATAAAATAGAAAAGATACGAGTGGAGTGACTCTGGACAGGAAAATGAATGTCAAATTAAGAAGGAGAGTGTATGAAGCGGCGGCAGGGGTGGTGATGATGTACAGCGCGGAAAGTTTGGCAATTAGAGGAAAGGAGGAAAGGTTGCTGGAGATGAAAGAGGCGGCGAGACTGTTGCGACGGGTTTCTGGGACCTTGCGGCTGACGACACTCAGGGAACTGTGAGAGAAAAAAAGCAATACCGAAGGAGAAGTGGGTCTGACATCACGTTCGGTGGATAAACTGAGGGAGAATATATACATTTTTTTTACTAGATGCCGTGGCTATTGAAATTGAATGAAAATATCGTGCCAGCATTGGTATAGGACGAACGTGTAGGTGACGGAGGACCCTGAGGACGAGAAAAACAATGTGAGAAGTGGAACGATATGCGAGACTTAGACCTGAAGGTGAAAAAGAAAATACGAAGAAGCATCTGGCGCAGACATACAAGTGTGGGAGACTCACCTTGACGAAATGAAGAAACTATTGGAGAGAGAGAGAGAGAGAGAGAGAGAGAGAGAGAGAGAGAGAGAGAGAGAGAGAGAGAGAGAGAGAGAGAGAGAGAGAGAGAGAGAGAGAGAGAGAGAGAGAGAGAGAGAGAGAGAGAGAGAGAGAGAGAGAGAGAGAGAGAGAGAGAGAGAGAGAGAGAGAGAGAGAGAGAGAGAGAGAGAGAGAGAGAGAGAGAGAGAGAGAGAGAGAGAGAGAGAGAGAGAGAGAGAGAGAGAGAGAGAGAGAGAGAGAGAGAGTACCCTATAAGAACACAAATACGAGTAGATTTTTCAGAGCTAAGGAACAAATGAAGCTGAAAGTCTTTAAAATAGTCTCGTGAACTGCGAAATAACAGTGGGAAGAGTGAAATGAGAGAAGCAAGACTCATGGAAGGTTTATCTCTGCGTCCTGACAGCTTCCATCTAACAGCAGAAGTTAAGCCGAAGGAGAAATGGCGACTATAAGCCGGAATGAAATGGAAGGCATGAAGGATATTGCCCACAGCTTTGTTAGGGAATTGAGGTCTCAGCAAGAATGGAAGATAATGAGAAATATGGAGGTGATTAATTCAGTATGGATGACGCAGCTGATGTGGACTGTGAGGGAGTTTGTGACCTCTATAGCAGACCAACAGACAGACAAAAGGGCAGTTTAGACAGATAGAGATATTCTGACAGGCTAGTCAGACAGGCAAACAGACAATAAGGGAATACGAAGGAATATTGATGGTTTAAAAATAGGAAAAGACGAGAGAATATTCTTGGCTACAAAAATTAAAAGAGATTGTAGATAAAGGATGAAAATGGAACTGGAAAAGCAAAATACGTTATCCTGGAATACAAAAGAATGTAGAAATGCGAAACGTTATAAAGATAAAAGCTTAATAAACAAAGCGGGTTAACTTATATAGTAATAAAACCTAACAAAGCACAGTGAAATAATTATTTTTAACTTAGTCCCTTCAGTATCAGGACGCTTTTCCATATTCATTCTGCTTACTATTTAATTTTATACAGCTTCAGAAACTCATGTAGGGATTACAATGATGAAGGCTTTGGCCATTAATCTTCTGACCTCATAGACTCTTCCTAATAGCAATAAAATGGTCTAATCGTACACAAATCTCAAGATAAAAATGTGTCCCAGTATTGAAAGGTTTAAAATCTAATAAAGAAATCTTTTACTATAACTGATTGTGGCTGATATTGAGATTAAGGTCACTGGTATTAAGCATTCCATTCCCTAATTGAAAGAAACCTTATATGAATTAATCTGCTACATTTATTGAGAAGCCCATCAGTGTAATTGTTTTTAGCAGGTTCTGAATAAAAGCGGAGACGTTTTGCTGGATAATCTGACCCTTAAGTGCTTTATTTTGCCATCCTGCGCTTTTGGAGAGAAGCCAAAGGTTAATGTCTTGTGTTTCCCGGCGAGCGACGCATTAACTTGGTCTATAATATGTCGTTAGGTGCAAAACTCTTGGGCGATTACCGTGTCTTTGAATATAGGCTAGTATTCTGAAACGCTTTACTCTCTCACCATCACTGCTTTCCAAAGACTCCAGTTGAAGATACTCGTGTTTTTTTGGAGTATCTCTATGGTTTTGTGATAGATTGGCAAGGTTTCTAGTTTATTAAAAGGAGAAACTGTCTTGCCTTGCCTTGGAAAATTGTCTTTGTGAAAGATATTCGTGTTTTTAAGAGTATTTTAATGGTTCTGGTGATAGATTGGTAAGATTTCTATTTTATTAAAAGGAGAAACTGTCTTGAAAACCAGGCTAGTTAACTCTGTGGCCTTGGAAAAATATCATAGTGAAAGGGGAAAGCATTTTTTAATACGGGCGTTAGTGCGTAATGAGCGGTGAGTTTGCCGGTGCTTGAGTGTCGGGAGGCAGCAAGTGGTTACAATCCATCAACACACACAATGGGGTCGCCAGCATGCCAAACTTTCCCTCCGCTGTGACAAAATGAACGTGGATTTGGAGTTAAACAGCGTCATTCTGCGCATCCAGAAGTGGTTGAGGTAATGGAAGAGAAATGTTTTAAGCTTTTTTTCTTTCTTTTGTCAATTACCTTGCTCGAATTCCGGAAGCCACCGCCTCGATGCTGTCTTTTTTGCTACTCAGTCAGCATTAGCGAGTTTCCTAGCCAGTAAATTGGACTACCAGACGCAAATTGTGACAAAACATCTGCACCAAATTCACTGCGCTGTTGTCCAAAGATCCAGCAGGACCAAATGGATGAGGAAAAGATGAGTTTACTTTAAGCGTAAGTTAAGCTCTGGATAATGGATTGCTAGAGGAATATCCTGGTATCGTACTGCAAATGCTGAATTGATATGTAGTGTAAATTGATATCATGATTACCATGCACATTTGATATGTAGCTGTTATTTCTCGTACAATTTTACTAATTACAGTATTGATGACGAAAATGATTGAATGTGTTGTCCTTGAAAAATGGATAAAAATCTTAGAATACCAGTTAACTCTTATAGCTGGTACTCTCTGGAACTCATTATCTGCTTTTGTATCTCCAACTTCCTTTGAATTTACTTAATTTCGGAGGGATATTTCAAGACATTTATCCCTTTCTTTTGGCTAACTCTCGAACCTGTAACGGACTTGCAACTAAGTGAGCCTTCTTTTTAGAATATATGTTGCCCTTCACCATCCTTCCCCTCTTACATGAAAAAAAATGAACAGAATAGGATGAGAAAGTTGAGAGTCTAGTGCAACGAGACTGCCGGAGGAGGGGAAGGATAGTCCACGTGTCTGTGAAGGAGAGGATAGTTAAAGCTAAACTCTCAGCCTTTCCTCTGGCTTGCACTTATCCCAACCCATGCAAGTGCTTCCCTGCATTCGGTGAGCAGTTCATGTCGTGGTGCAGAACAGATGAGCAGCTGTTCGGTGGCCACGAGCAAGGCAGTGGGAGAGATCACACCCATAGTCATTAGTTCCCTGGGCATTTCAGTGGCCAGGTGCAGGAACGTCACGGTACGATGCTTCCTGTTGGACACCATGTGGGTAGTAATGTAGTGGTGTGCTGGTCAGTGAGTCAGTGAGTCTGCCTTGCGCTTTTTCGTAATTTCTACAAACGTTTGACTCTTGTACAGAAGAAGAGAGAACGATACAGCTCCCCCGTCAAGGGTGAGGAGACTCTAACCAGGCGCTATAAAAAAAGAAATGATAAAAGACAATTACTCGTAGTGATGTAGCGCGTGTCTCATGATTCATTGCATTAGGTTGGACATGAGACAGGTATGAAAGACGACAATATTTAGAGGAAAGGAATTCTAGTGCGATTTTTATGTACAATACGAGCGTTGAATAGCAGCAAGTGTATTGGCAGGCTTTGACACTACAGTGTAGGGCATCTAAAAGTGGCAACGGGGTGGATAGGGGGAAGAAATGTAATAAACCTCGTTGTCTGTTATTTTGTTATCCCCGGCATCCTGAGTGAAAACATTCTACTCTAGCTTTTAAGATATCTCCCTAAAACTACAAACAGAGGCCTGGACGCTTTCCTATAAAGAACATTTGACTGATTCATTGCTTGCTGTTGAAGCTGATTGAGCGTCGTCCCCCGCCAATTGGTCTCTTTAAAGCCACCTGGAGCTAGAAACACCCCCACCCATCCCTAGCCCACAGCGAATACCACCAAACACCTCATCTCATCTTAATCCCTTCACTACTGGGGCGCATTTTTACCATGAGTGATTAGACGATTTTATTTACATAAAAAAAAGTCTATTGACATTAAAAGATTAATAGCCAGTCTTCACTATATTATTCCCTCACATAGGTTTCTGGCTAAATAGTAACCTGTCATGGTACTGAAGGGGTTAATAACACTACCTCCGTAACAACATTTCACCAGTTTTGATAAATTTCCCGGGAATATGTGTGCTTTACTAATAGTTATCGATTACACCCAGCTGATTTTCATATCTTTAATAAACTCTGGAACTCCCAACCTTATTCTGTATTTCCAACTTCCAATAACTTGACTTCATTTAAGAGGGAGATTTCAAGACATTTATCCCTTTCTCTTGGCTAATTCTCTCAAGGGGACTAGAAAATGAGTGGCCCTTTTTTTTTATTCTATGTTGTCTGGCCATTTATCCCCTCTTACATAAAAAACGAGGTATTGACAGAGTACATCGCAGATAATAACCATGTCGTGTTCTCTTTGGGGGTAAAAGTCACATTGGCAGGCTCTCCTTTGTGGCGTGTATTGGACTTAATTCAGTGTGTATCCTATCTCGCATCAGACTTATTTGAATGTATTATTGGGTAACGCTATACCAATTAGTTTCCAATTGCTGTCTGTTTTGTGGAGGCTTTCATTAACTGACTGACATTAGGATCGCTTGAAATCAGTGTGTGTTTCTGTGTGTGTGTGTGTGTGTGTGTGTGTGTGTGTGTGTGTGTGTGTGTGTGTTTGGTCAATCTTATTTGTTTTCTCGGGATATTTGTTTATGTTTGTTTATTATTTTGTTTGTTTTTCCAGTTTGTTTTTGTGTCTGTCTGTGTGCCTCAATGTTTAATCCCCTCCCCCAACTGACCCGTTTTCCCCATTCTCTCTCTCTCTCTCTCTCTCTGCATGGGTTTGGATCAGGATGTGATGGGCGTCATCACACAACGCCGCACCAGTTGTTTTGCGGAAATGAAAACAAAGATCCCACTACGGATGACCAGATTCATACAGCGAATGTTTTTGCGCTCACACGAACACCCACCCACCCACCCACCCACCCACACACACACACACACACGAAAAAAAAAAAAAAATAGTAATAATGTTTTTGTTTCATTAACTTAGATTTTGGCAACACTAGTAATTGAATCTGCTTTTGTCCGTGTCTGTCCCTTTATCTTCTTTCTCTCTTCTTTTCTCTTTCCTTCTGTGTGTATTTGAAAATTAAGCACCACGCACAAGTTACCTGTTCATCTTAGCTACGATCGTGACTTAGTGGGGCAAGGCAGCGGTGCGTGGCTTAGCGAAGGCAATGTACAACGATTAACATAACATTAGCAGGCGCCGGCACAAACTGCGTCTATGAGGACTTATGAGACTACCTGCATTGAGAGAGAGAGAGAGAGAGAGAGAGAGAGAGAGAGAGAGTCATGAATAGCCAAAGCGAATGGAAATTATGAGCCATTAAGGTTAGTTCAGGATACAATTACAGTACAGCTTTAATCACTGGTTGAGTATAGAAAAGAAGCCAAGTCTGATGAAGCATTTATCTTCGTTATATTCGGTTTTACGCTACACCACCACCACCACCACCACCACCACCACCACCACCACCACCACCACCACCACCACCACCACTACCATTACCATTACCATCACCATCACCACCAAACAACTCAACCTCATAAGAAAAAGAAATGATAACCTTCTGCTCCTCTTCCTCTTCCTTTCCACTACTACCAGCACCATCACCACCACCGGTCGCTTCTGTACCCGTCTCCCCGCCCAGCACACACAGTCACTGCCGCTGCTTCCGCACAAAAGGCCCGCTGTAAACTTCCCATATGTAAAAGGCCAAGTTCAGGGATATTTGTGCACTAACTTTACTTCCAGAATGGTTAAAGTAAAAAAAATGTAAAGACTTTTGTGTGTGTGTGTGTGTGTGTGTGTGTGTGTGTGTGTGTGTGTGTGTGTGTGTGTGTGTGTGTGTGTGTGTGTGTGTGTGTGTGTGTGTGTGTGTGTATGTGTGTGTGTCCGCCACTGGTCGCAAGGAAGCAGGTTTGACGGGACGATTCTGCGGTGAAAACTTTGCAGATAAAACTCAAAATAACCTTTTTTTTTTTCTCTCTAACGTGCAGGGAAAGCTTGGTTATGTATTTATTTGATTTGATTTTTGTTTACTTATCTGCTGCATTTCGGGAAGCGAGGAGGAGCAATGGTAGAAAATAAGTCTTACTCTCCTTTTTATACAATTCTTTACATTTAGTCACCACATTTCGGGAGGCGAGGAGGAACAATGGCAAGTCCCACGCGTGAGTTGGTGGACACAGGATCTCGCCTCGCCAACAAACCAGCGAGGAAAAGAACAAAGAGAAATATGTTGAGGGTCATACTAGAACTTGCGCCACACTAGTCCTGGGAGTGAAACTTGGCCTGCACCGTTTCCAGACTTACTTGGTGTGTGTGTGTGTGTGTGTGTGTGTGTGTGTGTGTGTGTGTGTGTGTGTGTGTGTGTGTGTGAGTGTGAGTGTGTGTCTGTGTGTGTGTGTGCTTGTGTGTTTATGCAAAAAAGAAAGAAAAGAAAAATATAGTATGTTGGTGTGTGTGTGTGTGTGTGTGTGTGTGTGTGTGTGTGTGTGTGTTATAGCCAAGCCACCAGCAGCCCTACTCCCCGCTGCTCACCTCTGCAACAAAATAAATGCTCTTTTTCTGTGCAAATAATAAAAAGAAAAGAAAAAAAACATCACAATCCTTAGTTTCTTTACATTTTATTGGCTAATTTCTGTTTATTTCCTTCATTCTGGCGTCTCTTCTTTCTATACTTTCATTTTCCAGACTTTATCAACCTTTTCTCTAACTTTTCTTGATCCTGTTCTATTCCTACTTAAATCTCTCCCTTGTTCAGTACTTCCAGGAGACGCGATCAGCACCGAACACTGACCCATAATGCTTACAATCCAAGTCATTTTAACCCCTTTATTGCTGGGACGCATTTTTTACCATGAGTTTTGGGTACGATTAGCCGATTTTACTTACAATAGGATAGGTCTATGGAGATCAGAAGATTAATGGCCAGAGTCCTCACTATTTTAATCCCTACATGAGTTTCTGAAGCTATATAAAATCCCGAAATAGTAGGCAAAATAAATATGAAAACGCGTCATGGTACTGAAGGGGTTAACAGCTGGTAGGGTGGGTTGGTCCCTTCATTAACAGCAGTGTGTGGAGGCACGAGGGATTACTGATATAGCATTTCATATTCCACTCCTGGGAGGCTTATGGGGAGCTAGTTGTTGGGGCCATGTCAGCAGGCTTGGGTAAACACATTTAGCGTCACTTGATGTTATTAGAGCGTGTGGGGAAGCTGATGGATATTGGCCCTTCCCTCTCTCCATATGGTCTTGTTGTGAAGTGGGTGTAATATGATTGTGGTAATGTTTTTTGAGGGGAGCGGTTGAAGTTGTGAAGTGTTGTCTTATAATAATTTGTTACTGAAGTAGATAGAGAGATAGATAGATACATACATAGATAAATAGATAGATAGATAGATAGATAGATAGATAGATAGGCAGATAGATAGATAGATAGATAGATAGATAGATAGATAGATAGATAGATAGATAGATAGAGAGAGAGAGAGAGAGAGAGAGAGAGAGAGAGAGAGAGAGAGAGAGAGAGAGAGAGAGAGAGTGAGAAAGGTAGCGTGACAAGTCCCTCGTCGCTTTGAATAGCTGCTGACATGCTTTCCTTCCTCTCAGCACCAACTTGGGTGACGGGGGCGGTTTTTACTTAAAGATCAGGTGCTGCGGTTGTCGATGAGTAAAGTTTAATTGAAAAACTGCTGCAAGAAATCGTGTGCGGAACTTTAAGCATGAACGTAAACTGCTGCCGTGGTTTAGATTATCCTCACAAGTGCAAGTGGACTGAAACTTTGGCCGAGTTTAGTTTAGCTTATTGTCACCAGCGCGTTGGTAGTTCAGAAAAGAACGACCACTACCGGCCAGTAACCAGGGCAGGACGGGACATTATGGGTTCAAGCTATGAATGAACTGAGATTTATAGAAGACGTAGGAAGAAGCTGGTTATCAAATACAATAGGCGATGAATGGAATAGACTCAATAATCAGGTGAGTGCTGAATTATTAGAGAGCTTTAAAGATTAGAATATTGAGAATTACGAAAAATGCCTTGATTCATTGATTCATTATTCTTATTAGGAATTAATCCAAAGAGGCAGTCATATGAAGGTAAAGGGTTGAAAAATTGAGAATTGGTAAGTTGGAGAAAAGAGGAAATGTGTGTAAGTTTAAAATGAATGGTTTAACCCCTTAAGTAACCTGACATGTTTCTATATTCATTCTGCTTACTGATTGGTGATTTTATACAGCTTCAGATACTTATGTCGGAGATAAAACAGTGGCCATTAATCAATCTTCTGATCTCCATAGGCCCTTCCTAACGTCAATAAAATGGTCTAATCGTACACAAATCTCAAGTAAAAAAAAATGTGTCCCAGTACTGTCATCATGAATACGTAATCCATATACTCGTAACATACTGAGCATCACCTCCTTCAACCATTTGGCGAGGCTCAGGTTGGCGGACCCTATCGTGCCAGCAAGAGCAGTAATATTAGTAACAGAAGCGAATAGTGCTTTGAAACTCCATGTTAACAGCGTATAACAGTGCTCCACGCTTCCGTAGCAGTAATCAAAGGCTAATGGCAAACACGTGGGCAATTCTAGACCACTAAACGACAGACAGAAATAGTGCAATGGCTGGCTGGAACATGTGACCGAAAAAACAGCAAAATTCATAGAAACACACCACTACGATTATAAAGAGACCATAAAAAGCACACCTGCAGAAGAGAAGGAAAACTAGATATTCCGAATTAGCCAATATATACGCACTTTACGAGAGGCAGACCCGACCAGAGCCGTAAAGAAAAGTGCTTACAACGCCACTTCGCTCGTCCTTCCTCGTGTTCCAGGGTGCAGTGAGTGTCCCTGCCAGCCGTCACCGGACACTGCCCCGCCTCTCGTGTTTGTCCCTTGCAAACATCTCGCATTAAGAAGAGCAGCGTTTCAATATTGGATGGCGCGCTCTTCTTTCTCGTTACCCGAAGCTGTCTCGCCTTTGTCAGTGTAATAATTGGCAAGTTGCGCGTGTGTTTAAAAAAGATATTCCGGCATTTTTTTTTCCCCCGTGGTATTAATTGGTTTGTGAGTGTGTGATCCTAATGACTGGACCGCCTTGTTTTCAGATTTCTTGCTGCAAGGACGCGAGGATTTTTTGACATTCCAATTTATTTCCTTTCAGTGCGCGCTGGTGCCGCATCTGACATTCCGAGAAATTTTCCTTATTTCACAAAAGACCAGAACGAAACCACTCCTTCCTCCTGCTGACGCTGCTCTGGGGTCAAGGAAGGCAGGACGGCCCATTATTGCACGCGAGAGAGAGAGAGAGAGAGAGAGAGAGAGAGAGAGAGAGAGAGAGAGAGAGAGAGAGAGAGAGAGAGAGAGAGAGAGAGAGAGAGAGAGAGAGAGAGAATGTGCTTGTGTGTTTAAAAGCTTAAGGTATGTAATGAAACGGTTTTCGTGTGACTGTTTGTGACCGCGAACAGAAACACTGAAAACCCCTCAAGTCATTTTCAAGAGTCTCACTTTTAGATGTGCGGCAAAAATGCACCACCGGGGTTTTGCTTCTCGCGTGACTTCCTTCCTGCCTTGGTTTCCACTCGAGGCGGGAGCTCTTAGGCCCTATTCGTGGGATAAGCGACCTCGTCATATTGTGATTGATGACAGTGCGCGCAGGATTCAAGCAGAGGTGCCCACTAAGCTGCTGTATGCATTGGGTCTTGGCGTTCAGTGGCCCTCGGTATCTTGGTTTGCAAACTTGTGTGAAACTGGAATAATTAACCTTTTTAGTATCATGACGCGTTTCCATAATCATTCAGCTTACTATTTGGTGATTTTGTACAGCTTCAGAAACTTATGTGGGGGGATTAAAACAGTGAAAACTCTGACCATCGATCTTTTGACCTCCGTAATCCTTTCTTAATGTAAATAGAATTGTCTAATCGTACTCAAAACTCATGATTACAGTATGTCGCAGTACTGAAGGGGTTAACTATTATATACAATGAAGGTTAGTATTCTGATTACTGCAACTCTTGTAATAATGCTAGAAAGCGTCGTCGAAGTTGTTTTTGCTCCTGTTATTTTTCTTGTTCTTCTGAGTACCTACAGTTTTTTTTTTTTTTTTTACACATTTCTATACAAATATCCCTGTTTCTTGCCAGACTTTCCGACATTTCCCAGTTTTGAATAGCGTGAGCTTTTCCCGCATTGAAACTTCAGTCTTCCTATTCATCTTCTTGGATTCTCACAACAGTATATAGCGGAATTATTCACGCAGTGCTAAAGGGATAGGAGCAATACAGTACTAACTCTGTAACCTTGCTATATAAAAAATGAGGTTGAGTTGGAATATTGACACTAGTACATTTCACAGCGTCGCATCGTGTGAACAATAAGAGCCAACAAATAAATATCCACTTATTATATTGCTCATACCTTCTGCTGGGAACTGAGAGTATAGCCTTGTGTTTCCTCCATTGCACAGAATGATCAGATGAGCGCAGCGAAGAGGTAAGGCAAGGCAAGGCAAGGCACAGTGTAGCATGGAGGTGGAGTGCCAGGAAGGGGCGGGTCAGTGGTTGATGGAGGGAAAGATATTCAAGCCTGAGGAAGGTAAGGCCCGGGGAGGGTTGAGGTCAGCCTTCATCTGAGTCATGCAGTCTGGAGATGAGCCAGGTTGGGTGCTCTTCTGGAAGGCATGTTTTCTCTCTCTGCCTCCTTTTCCTGCAATTTTTTTCTCTTCACAGATTCACGTGGCTGCAAAAATCTGCCTTTTTATGTTGGTCTGTCTGTGTCTGCCTCATTAAGTCTTCTAGTATCTTCTCTTCTGTTTTTTTTTCTTTCCTCTTCTTTTGTCTTTTTTTCTTCTTCATCTGAGTGTCTTTAGTCTTCTCCTCTCTCTCTCCCTTGCTCTCTTTCTCTTCTCTCCTTTCTCTTTCCTTCCTCATTAACTAATCATCCACAGTCAGACTTCCCGAGAAAATAAACAAACTCGTTCAAAAACTATATTTTACTCGACATGCCTTTGTGCTCCATGACAATACAAGCACATGTAAACGTGAATCTTCTTTCCTTCTCCCTCCGAGTTTCTCTCTCTCTCTACGCCTTCTGTTCGTCTCCTCATTAACTAATCATTCACAGTTAGACTTCACAAGAAAATAAACAACTTATTCAAACAGACATACTCTACTCAACCCTCCTTTGTATTCCATCACAATAGACACACAGGTAAAGGAACAAAAATGCCTGAATCAGAATCACACATGCTTTCCTCGTGCTCTTTTTCCTCATATATTTTTTTTTACTTCCTCTCCTTTCGTCCTCAACCCACTTCTTCTCTCCAGACCCATTCATTTCCTGTTGTCTGGGTCCTGCTTTCATTCTGCACCGTGCCCGTATACCTGAATCCGGCTTGACCTTTGTTGGAAAAGTTTAACGTCTCTCTCTCTCTCTCTCTCTCTCTCTCTCTTTCTCTCTCTCTCTCTCTCTCTCTCTCTCTCTCTCTCTCTCTCTCTCTCTCTCTCTCTCTCTCTCTCTCTCTCTCTCTCTCTCTCTCTCTCTCTCTCTCTCTCTCTCTCTCTCTCTCTCTCTCTCTCTCTCTCTCTCTCTCTCTCTCTCTCTCTCTCTCTCTCTCTCTCTCTCTCTCTCTCTCTCTCTCTCTCTCTCTCTCTCTCTCTCTCTCTCTCTCTCTCTCTCTCTCTCTCTCTCTCTCTCTCTCTCTCTCTCTCTCTCTCTCTCTCTCTCTCTCTCTCTCTCTCTCTCTCTCTCTCTCTCTCTCTCTCTCTCTCTCTCTCTCTCTCTCTCTCTCTCTCTCTCTCTCTCTCTCTCTCTCTCTCTCTCTCATTTGCAGTCCTCGTGCTATGCCGGTATCGCTAGGAAGGAAAAACGTTCATTGAAAGTAAGAAAAAGGAAGGTATATATGTGCCTTCAAGAATGAACGGCGTCTGGCTTTTGCAGGAGGAGTCTCCGGGAAGGGTAAAGGAAGGGGAAGAGAAGGGAAAGGAAGGGTAAGAGGGAAGGAAGGAAGGAGGGAAGGAAGGAAGCAAGGCCGTAGATGTTATGAGGGGGAAAGTTTAAAGGCAATCTTGTGGAACCTTTTGTTTCTGAAATTTTAATCTGCTGGCCATATAGAGAGACCCTTCAGACACTCTCGCAGTAGCAATAGAAGCAGTAACAGCAGTGTATATGTGTGTGTGTGTGTGTGTGTGTGTGTGTGTGTGTGTGCTTGTGAGTTAAGCTCCTGATCAGTTCAATGAGCGAACATAAAACTCTGCCCTTCATGAAAACCTTTATTGAATTTTATAGTTGAGGAAATGCAGTAAAAATAACAGAATTGAAAAGAAGAGGTAGTCAGCACATGGCATAAAGGTGAGGCTTAACCATCAGTCCAGCCACGGAGGGTACAAGGCATAGAAGAGGAAGTGGAAGAAATTGAGGCGAGTTTGTGGTGAGAGAGAGAGAGAGAGAGAGAGAGAGAGAGAGAGAGAGAGAGAGAGAGAGAGAGAGAGAGAGAGAGAGAGAGAGAGAGAGAGAGAGAGAGAGAGAGAGAGAGAGAGAGAGAGAGAGAGAGAGAGAGAGAGAGAGAGAGAGAGAGAGAGAGAGAGAGAGAGAGAGAGAGAGAGAGAGAGAGAGAGAGAGAGAGAGAGAGAGAGAGAGAGAGAGAGAGAGAGAGAGAGAGAGAGAGAGAGAGAGAGAGAGAGAGAGAGAGAGAGAGAGAGAGAGAGAGAGAGAGAGAGAGAGAGAGAGAGAGAGAGAGAGAGAGAGAGAGAGAGAGAGAGAGAGAGAGAGAGAGAGAGAGAGAGAGAGAGAGAGAGAGAGAGAGAGAGAGAGAGAGAGAGAGAGAGAGAGACGGGAAGGGGGTATATGCAGCAAATGGTGGTTGTGTTTATAAAAGAGAAGAGACAAGGAATATGCTGTCATCCTCTTGTAGTGAGTTCTCCAAGGAAGGAGGCGTCTCTCTCTCTCTCTCTCTCTCTCTCTCTCTCTCTCTCATTCTGACACCTATGCTTCCAGAGAGAGAGAGAGAGAGAGAGAGAGAGAGAGAGAGAGAGAGAGAGAGAGAGAGAGAGAGAGAGAGAGAGAGAGAGAGAGAGAGAGAGAGAGAGAGAGAGAGAGAGAGAGAGAGAGAGAGAGAGAGTCATTTAGCTTGATGTATGACGGGAAAAATGCGCGTGTGATGCTGGAATGTGGGAAGGAGATTAAGCTCAAAAAGAGAGAGAGGTGAAAAGACGGAAGGAAGAGAAGGGAAGGAGACACGGATAAAATGGGAAGACAAATGAGGACAGGGAAAGCGGAGGAAAGAAAAGAAAAAAAAAGATTCTCATACGTATAAAAGAAGGAAACAAAGAATGGAGAGGTACAATGTAAGATATGATTTCAAAGTGGGGTGTTTCTTGCGCGTTAAATGACATTGGATTAAATCTTTATTGTGCTCCAAGGATAAGTGAAAGAGATGAATCGGGCGGACAGAGTAATAATCAGGCTGTTAGTGCCGAGTCATTAGGCAGCGGTGAAAGAACATTAGACAAATTTATGGATGATAGCTGGATGATCGGTGGTAATACATAGGTGTGCTTTTTACAGAGGACTCCCATGCACGTGTGGGGCTGATGGGTTCTTGCAGATTCCCTTATACGTTCTTATATTCTTTATGTAAGAAAGAAAAGCTGGCCAAGGATAACATAAAACGAAACAAAAAGGCCCACTTGGTTGTTAGTTCCCTTGCAGGTCTGAGAGAGTTAACCAAAAAAAAAGCATAAATGAAACCTCCCTTTTAAGCCAAGTCATAGGAAGCTGGAAATGCAGAAACAGGTAGGAAGTTCCAGAGTTTACCAGAGAAAGGTATGAATGATTGAGAGTACTGGTTAACTCTTGCATTAGGGAGTTGGATAGAATAATGATGAGAGGAAGAAGAAAGTATTATGCATTGAGGCTGCAGGAGGATGATTTCTGTAACAATGAACGTTCTTCTCCACTGAAATGAGTCGAAAGAAATAAGTTGGTTTTAAATAGCCGACTACATGACATTTTTACAGATTCCCCTATTTTCTTATGATTTGAATTCACTAGTATATGAACACAAGCTAAACATTTCTGACGCTTCTTCATTTTACATTGAGAATATACAGCAAGAGGCGCTGAGGTAGACTACTACGTGTAACCATGATTTTTTGATAGAATCCCTTTTATTCTTATGATTTGAATTCACTAGTAAATGAACACAAGCTAAACATTTCTGACGCTTCTTCACTTAACATTGAGAATATACAGCAAGAGCGATAAGGCGCTGAGGTAGACGAAGCGTTCAGGATGACGCGGCGAAATTTATAAATCCCAAGATGGATGAAGGGAGCTAAGTTCTTGGGATAAGCTTCGGGGGCGTTTATAGCAGCCAGGACCTTCACTCTGACGCCTCGCTGCCCCCATCCATCTTTAAGGCTCGCTCCAATCTCTCAAGTCACGGGGACGCTGCATCATACACATTCCAGATCAAATCAGTTCTCCTCGCCTGCCCTCGAGAGGTGGCGACGAGCAGAGGGAGACAGGGAGAGAGGCCAGGCTCGTGTTACTGGGATGATGTACGCCCCCTGTCTGTCGCCCTCGCCTGGCTTGAATGAAGGGAAGATCTGGTTGATGAATCGAAATCATTTGATGTGAGCAGTGGAGAGAGAGAGAGAGAGAGAGAGAGAGAGAGAGAGAGAGAGAGAGAGAGAGAGAGAGAGAGAGAGAGAGAGAGAGAGAGAGAGAGAGAGAGAGAGAGAGAGAGAGAGAGAGAGAGAGAGAGAGAGAGAGAGAGAGAGAGAGAGAGAGAGAGAGAGAGAGAGAGAGAGAGAGAGAGAGAGAGAGAGAGAGAGAGAGAGAGAGAGAGAGAGAGAGAGAGAGAGAGAGAGAGAGAGAGAGAGAGAGAGAGAGAGAGAGAGAGAGAGAGAGAGAGAGAGAGAGAGAGAGAGAGAGAGAGACTTAACGCTGATTCATATTACGTAAATCAGTACTTTATTTTTTCTCATTTTTTTTTCTAATAGTCTATACTAAAGAAGAAATGACTAGATTCAGAAAAAAAATGGTAAAAACAAGGTTATCAAAACACAGGAGCCATTCGACACCAAGGCTCGTATTCTCAAACACTTCTGCGCTTCACCTCCACTATTTCAAAAGGCTTTATATAAATGTACACGAGTTTTTAAGGTGTTTTTACGGCTCTAGAGGCAGTGACATGATTTCTACATTATTAACCGAAGAAACACTCTTGAAACGCCCGCTAATCATCCCTGTGTCCTTCGAAAATAGCCGTGGTGAGAGAGCAAAGCGCTTCTGAATATGGACCAAAGGCTTTCCAATCCTACCCGAGTCACCGCGTGACGCTAATCTGTCGGTGTCTTGGCCTGGCGCAAGGCAAGACACCCAGACACACTTCCTTCCTTCTTCCACCCAGGCAATCTCGTATCTTAGACTTCATCACTTTCTCCTCGCTGTGTTCGGCTGTGTGCTCCTCCTCTCCTCCTCCATCCCTTCCGCTGTACTGACTGACCCGTCTCTTCTGCTCTGGGTTTCTGCCTTCTCCTATTACCTCTTGGCGTTTTCATTCCCCGGATATATGGAACCTCATTGTGGCGAGCGGGGGGAGTCTTGCTGGGCCCAAGTGCGCTATCCGTCTTTGCGAACTCCATCCCTCGCATCACCTCGCTCGCAGGATATATCGCCGTGAGAAAGTTATTATTTTTCATTGTTTCCTGGAAGTTGAAAATGATAGCGGTGGATGTTTTTCGTTTTTTTCTTTTATTTTCCTTTTTTCCCTTTTTTGGGGTGGTTGGGAGTTCGGAGAGACGAGTAGCAGGAGGAAAGGGGGAAGGGGGGAAGAAAAGAGGGGAAGCTGTGATATTGATGTTTTAGAGTGATGGGGAAGGGAAAAGGGGTGGTTTCGGATTTGGCTGGGGTGTAAAAAAAGTTTCGGGAACGTTATGTGGTTTGGAGAGAGATGAGAGGGGAAATGGAAGGAAAAGGGGAGAGAAGGAGGGAAACTTAACTGCGGGTGTTGGGTGTTGATGGCTGGACGGAGGAGACGCCAGCCGCTGTGCAAGTACGTAGGGGATAAAGAATACGACAGAGTGAGTAGCTGTGATGTGGACTCTCAGACGAGAAAGGAGGCCGGCATAGCAATGTCGGGTACTAGAAAACGGGTACAGGAGGCTGGAAAAGGCATGGGAGAGCGTGTTATGGTGTGGAGGTTGACAGATGAAATGAAAAGCCGCTGTAATGACAGAGAGGGAAAGAAAGGGAGAAAGAGGCAGAGGGGTGTTGCAGGGGTGTTGCAGGGGTGGTGTAGTGCTAAGAGCCAAGCAGGTGTTTTGAGGGGCAGAAGTTTGGCGGTGGAGGAGACAGGTGACAGGCGTGTGGCGTGCGGCGTGTGGCGTTGAAAGCAGCTTCAGGATCGCGTGTGGACAAAAATTCTCTGGTCTCTTGGTGAAGTTCAGGTAGCATGTCTTCAAAAATGCTTTGTTGATCATGGAATTGTCACGGTTACCAATAATTGAAAGAAAAGTTTGTGATATACATACAAGTCTCGCTGATACTGAAAACGGCAAAGGAAAAATAAAGATGGGAAATATGATGAGATTTTTTAATTTCTCTCTCTCCTCCTCCTCCTCTTCTTCTTCTTGAGAGGGAAAAAGATTCAACTTATAGAATTATTTGTACCCTGAAATTTTATAGTTGCTTTCGAGGTATTTTGCATTTTATGGCGCAAAGTTCTGATACAAAAATGGAAGGGGATGTCAAAAGCAAACACACACACACACACACACACACACACACACACACACACACACACACACGTACACGCACACTCACACACATACAGGGCGAGTATAACCCCTCTCTATTTTTTATAAGAGGAAAAATAATGAAAGAAGCGAAAACTATGGAGGTAAAAGAGTTGAGGTTTTATTCTGGCCAGTGTTGTGCTTACGTCATTGGTATTAGTGATGACAAATACTACACAAACTCTCTTCACTCTTGAGACCAAAATTTTGAACTTCCCCTGAGCTAAATCTTGGGGGACTAGCAGCTTCAGTGAGTATTTTTTCGTTTCCTTTTTATTTCAACTTGCTTTTGACTGTTTTCTTCAGGGAATGGCATCTTTAGTGGACTTTTTTCTTTCCTTTTCTTTTACCTGCTTCTGGACGACTTTCCTTAGGGAGTGACAGCTTCGATGGGCTCTTTTCTTTATTATTTCTTTTACTAGTTTTCCTTCCCATGGCCAGAGCTCGCGTACATAAAAAAAGAGGATAACGTAAGAGTGGTAACAGCCTTTCCTCTGTGTCTTCTGAGGTCAGCTGTTCTTTTGTTGTATCTTTACGTTTTTATGTTCCTAAGTGGTCATATTTTCCTTCCTGAGATTCAAAAAAGAAAAGAATTGCAAGGTTTCGTTTCATGTCTGTCTATTTTTTATTGTATGTGTCTATCCGCTTAATTTTTGCTTCTCTGCAGAAATGCCTCTGTCTTTCATTGTCTCTTTGCCTTTCGCTTTATTAGTTTGTGTCTCCTCTTTCTCTCTGTCTGTCTCTCCCTCCTACTGTCCTGTGTGTGTGTGTGTGTGTGTGTGTGTGTGTGTGTGTGTGTGTGTGTGTGTGTGTGTGTGTGTGTGTGTGTGTGTGTGTGTGTGTGTGTGTGTGTGTGTGTGTGTGTGTGTGTGTGTGTGTGAGGGTTGTGTATGTGTATTGTGGCGTTCTACCATTATATACCCAGAGTGGGATCGTAAACAACTTGAGATGATCGAGCTGGAGAGAAAATTTGCCAGAAGTATGTGATTATACTGGAATTGGCATGAGGGGGTGGCAGGGCGCTGGTATGGGACCCCCGCAGCTGGCAACTGTGAGGCGCTGCTATCAGAGAGAACTTGTAGATGAGGCCTCCTGATGGGCGAATCTGGACGGTGAAAATTCCCTGCAGAAAAAAATAGGAGGAAAAAAAAAAACTGCTTTGGTTTGGTTACGGGAACAAGAGAGGCAGTGGATGATGATGATGGTGGTGGTGGTGGTGGTTATTGTTGTATTCAGTCCCTTTTTTCTCGTTTTTGTCTCTTTTGCCTTAGTTTACATGGTATAGATAGTATGAATATGATAGTGTATTGCTGTTACTACTACTACTACTACTACTATCATCCAGCTATTTTATTTCCTCTTCCCTTCTACTCTTCTTCCCTTTACTACCGATACCACCATCACCACTACCACCAGTAAAATATTTCATGGACATTTTCCTACATAACTCAACCTGTACTCGTCATTCTAGCAAGCACACACTCCTCACATAAGCCCTCACCTCCTTCCTGCCCTTAGCGTCAGTGCAGTACCCTTATAGAAGAGTCAGGAGTGGCAAGCGGGAGAGTCACACACCCATATACAGTAGCGCCTTCCCTTATCAGCAGCGGACACGGTGTTTCTTTTTTTTTCCGGCCGTTAAGCAAAGTTATTCCCCGCACTATTTCCCTCCGTAATAGCCAGTGTAGTGGAAGTAGGAGTGGTAGAAACAGTAGAAGGAAAGTTCTGAGTAGTGTTTCTCTGCTCTACTTTACTTTAAGCGTTCTGTAGCTTTTGTATGGTCTGCTTGTACTGCCTGCTCTCTCTCTCTCTCTCTCTCTCTCTCTAGGAAAAAGAAAGGGAAAGAAAGAGAAAACATTGGAAATACGAAACAGAAACAAAATATAAAATTAAACTCGCCTGTCGGGACATGAACGCGAGGCAAGAAAACCTTACAAGCTAAATTTTCAGAACAGAAGACAATAATTGAAGCGAAGAAAGAGAAGGGAAAGAGATGATATTAAACGACAGAAA
Organism: Portunus trituberculatus; assembly: GCF_017591435.1. Lineage (NCBI taxonomy): Eukaryota > Metazoa > Arthropoda > Malacostraca > Decapoda > Portunidae > Portunus > Portunus trituberculatus. The sequence goes on along the minus strand of NC_059269.1, from coordinate 9,427,951 downwards.
GGAGCAAAAATTAGTAGTATATTCATCACAACGAGACGCACAGAGCAGTCTCCATGTACAGCAAACATAGAGAAAGCATTTTTTTCATTAATGCAGCAGTGAAGGTGTGTTGGGAGGCAGATGAGGCGGTTAGTGTGTGTATAGAGAGAGGTTTACCTGTGATATTTGATGCTTAGCCCTCCGCCAGACGCTTCATTTTGTTTGAGTTGAAGGCTCCTCGTCCCATAGACCCAGCGTGCATGTGGGGTGCTGGTCTCGTCTAATGCGTGGATAAGGGAATTCCTGCCTCGCTTACCGCCTCTTGTTATGTGTGGTGAGAGGATGCAGGGCGGAGGTTCAGGCAGGTGTCTCTTTTAATATTGTATGTGTGTATTAGGTGAAGAGAGAGAGAGAGAGAGAGAGAGAGAGAGAGAGAGAGAGAGAGAGAGAGAGAGAGAGAGAGAGAGAGAGAGAGAGAGAGAGAGAGAGAGAGAGAGAGAGAGAGAGAGAGAGAGAGAGAGAGAGAGAGAGAGAGAGAGAGAGAGAGAGAGAGAGAGAGAGAGAGAGAGAGAGAGAGAGAGAGAGAGAGAGAGAGAGAGAGAGAGAGAGAGAGAGAGAGAGAGAGAGAGAGAGAGAGAGAGAGAGAGAGAGAGAGAGAGAGAGAGAGAGAGAGAGAGAGAGAGAGAGAGAGAGAGAGAGAGAGAGAGAGAGAGAGAGAGAGAGAGAGAGAGAGAGAGAGAGAGAGAGAGAGTGTGTGTGTGTGTGTGTGTGTGTTCAAATTGTAATTCATATTGAAGTAACCTTATTTTCAGTAGAACAGTGGCTATAATTTAAATATATAATACAGATCAGAGTAACCCGTGATAAAATTAGATGACAAAAAATTAACAACCAATCGAGTTATACCAATATTACATTTGTATAAAAAATGAATCACAAACTAAAACATTTGTGGCAGTGATAATTAATAGAATATACATATGGTGTCTGTGTTTCGCTTAAAATGAGGTCAATATGTAGACATTCTGAATTGATAGTGATAATTAATTCCTGAAATACGTGTGTAGGTGTGTATATAGTTCAAAAGAGTGTAGCAGTACTCTCAATCATTTATACGTTTCATAGGTAAGTAAATTAATAAGTGAATTCTAAGTTAAGTTAGATCCATAGTTAGGTTAAGCATTTCAGTTCATTGTTTTAATGTCCCCCCCTGTACATTTTCAGTGTAATTTTATTTACATCGCCAAATTAATAAACCGTATATTATTATTATTATTATTATTATTATTATTATTATTATTATTATTATTATTATTATTATTATTATTATTATTATTATTATTATAGGTTTTTCAAGACATTTATCGGCTAACTCTTTCGGACCTACAAAGAGACTGGCAACTAAATGGGCACTTTTTTTTTTTTTTTGTTGCCCTTCGCCAGTTTTCTCCTCTTACATTAAAAAAAAGATAAAAAGAGTAGACAGCATTCAAATATCAGTGTGATGTATTGAATGGTAGCATTGAAGTAAATTAAAAGTTACAGGGACACCAACAGACGTATAGATCATTGTCAGAGATTGTGTGTCGTATGTTCATTTCTCTCTCTATCAACCACCATCACCAACACCGCAGCTTACCTTCTAAAAACAATGGCTGGAGAAGCTTAATACTTGAAGGAATAGTAAAGAACATTGCACACATATTGTCAACTATCCTTTATCTACTATTCCTGTCTCTTCATCTGACACTACCACCATTACGCAGCTTACCTTCTAAAGACAACTGCAGGAGTGGCTTAATGCTTGAAGGAATAGTAAAGAACACCACGTTTAATATCAACGACCCTCTCGTCCTGTGTTCCTGACTCTTCATCTGACGCCCAGCTTACCGTCTAAAGACAACAGTAGGAGTGGTTTAATACTTGTAGGAATATTATATGCCGTCCTCTCTTCCTGTGTTCCTCTCACACTCTCTCACTGCATCTGACACCAACACCAACACCCAGCTTACCTTCTAAAGACAACATCAAGAGTGGCTTAATACTTGTACGAATATTATCAGCCATCCTCTCGTTCTGTGTTCCTCTCTCACTCTCTCACTACATCTGACACCAACAGCAGCAGCCAACTTGCCTTCAGAAGACGAGGCCTGTCTCTTCACGACACGTTACAGGCACTTATGCACAAACACGCTCATAATGAAAAGAAGTGTATTTGCATAAAAGCCGAGTCCTGCCTGGAGTTACAGTCTGGGAAAGGAGTTAGGGAATTAAGACTAACTCCGAGGCTCCTGTTTTATCGAGACATTGTAGACTCTTCCTGTTTTCACTGTAGGATTTACGTAGGAGTCTGACTTGAAAATTGTTGTGTTATTAAAGTAAACTGAGTGTGTGGTGGTGTTTCAAGGGAGTCAAGAAGAGTTATAGAGGAAAACATGCTCTGGGAATCTTAAACTACTTAAGTCAGTGAATTTAGAGATAGAAAGATTGTTATTAAGTATGTATTTGTGTGGTTCATGTGATTCAGTGTACGTTTGTATGTCTGTTGATGCTAGTAGAGTCTGAGAGAGAGAGAGAGAGAGAGAGAGAGAGAGAGAGAGAGAGAGAGAGAGAGAGAGAGAGAGAGAGAGAGAGAGAGAGAGAGAGAGAGAGAGAGAGAGAGAGAGAGAGAGAGAGAGAGAGAGAGAGAGAGAGAGAGAGAGAGAGAGAGAGAGAGAGAGAGAGAGAGAGAGAGAGAGAGAGAGAGAGAGAGATGTATGAAAATAATCTTACCAGGAACTCCAGTCTTCAACAAAACTGTCGTTTGTAATAGGAGGAGGAGGAGGAGGAGGAGGAGGAGGAGGAGGAGGAGGTGTTACAAGAGGAGGAGGAGGAGAAGGAGGAGAAGGAGGAGGAAGAGGAGGAGGAGAAGGAGGAGGTGACGATGAAGAGGAAGAGGGAGGGGGGAGAGCGTAGGAAGATGTGATGAAGGTGGAATATGAAAGTGACAAAGAGGATAAGGAAGAGGAGGAGGAGGTGGTGGTTTAGATGGAGTGATGAAGGAGGAGGATATGAAGAGGAAGATGAGAAGAAGTAGGTAAAAGAGATATTGGAGGAGGAAAATGAGGAAGAAGCAGGAGGAGGAGGAGGAGGAGGAGGAGGAGGAGGAGGAGGAGGAGGAGGAGGAGGAAGAGGAGGAGAAGGAGGTGGAGGAGGATGAAGACAAGGAGGACTAGGAAAGAGACGAGGCAGCTAATTAAAGAACAAAGACAGAGAGTAAAGAGAGACTAGGGCACTGAAGGGAAGAGAAAGAGAAGAAGAGAGAGAGACTAGAAGAGAATAAAAATATATATTAAAGACAAGAGTAAGATGAAAGAGACAGTAGATGAGAAAGACGTGGGATAGAGGAGAGAGGGAGAGGGAGGGAGAGAGGACTGGAGGGGGTGAGGAGAGAGGGAGAGGAGAGAGGGAGAGAGGCAAGGAGAGAGGCAGAAGGAGCAGGTTAATATTGCTGTAGTAAGTATACTGGTGACATGATGTATTTACTGCTTCTCTTCCTTGGCGGGCAGGGCAGTGCTGCGGGGAGGCCAAATGTATTGCCTTATATACTTTCCATTCCAGCTTTTGCACACCTTTCTGTTTCTTACGCTGCCTCCTCCCTGCCTGCTTCCTTATTTATGATGATGGTGATTACAGCTATAATGATACTAATACTACTACTAATACTACTGCTTCTGTTACTGCTTTTGTTACTCTTACTGTTACTTCTACTACTACTACTATTACTGCTACTGCTGCTTCTACTACTATCATTACTACTATTACTACTACTACTACTACTGCTGCTTCTTCTACTTCTACTACTACTACTACTACTACTACTACTACTACTACATCTTATCCTCCTCATTATGTAGTAAGAATGAGATAGTCTGTCGCGTGTTATGCAATGCTATTCCAGTCTTAGTGTCTTTCCTCAAGTGTGACAGCGAGGCCTGGGCGGGAGTGCAGTGCTCCTGATGCGCACCAGAGCGTCACCTTGTGTTTTATTCATCATGACAAGAGAAATTATTTAGAAAGACAAAGGAATACACAAGCTTGTCCCGCTATTCTGGGGCTTAGACATCGCTGTGTCTCAGGAACATACACGCTCGTTTTGGTGATCAATTACAAGACCGTGTTCCTCTTCTCGTGTTGTTTGCCTGGACTTTTCCTTACTTGGTTGTCGAACTGCGGTATCTGAGGCCAAGTATGAATTATCAGAGTCTAAACCATTTTTTATTCATTTCTTTACATATTTTGTTTTCATTGCACTCTGTATTGAATTCCTTAGAGTCAGATATTTATTACTCTTCTGTCATGGATTTTTTCTTCCTTTCGTTTTGTATGTAGATTGCAAGTAACCAGTGTACATCAACATTTGCTTGCACATCAGAAACAAGACCGAGACCTAGATTTAATACTTCTCAAGAGATAAGATCAAGTTTAAGGCAAACTTTAAGAATATTTGTTATTACGGACCCTGGATCGTAATGTAGCAGAGCCTGAGGACAAGGAGTTTGAAAGTTTCTTCTCGAGAGCTTTGTCTGAAAGGACTCGGAAAAAGGTGGATTCGAGCCGTGAGCTTAAATGGATCAGACGTGAAGTTCGATTAAGATCATTAGCGGAGGAAAGAGAGTCGACAGTGAGATGAAGAAAAATAAAGTTTTCTACGAGACTATAGATACAGTCAACAGCTCCTTGTGAGAAGAAACGTCTAGGCACCACGGCAGTGACTGACAGGCCGCAGAGGACGCTGGAGATTAAGGGACACATATAAGGATGGTGTTCGTACGAGGAGAGTTTGGATGGCGAAGATTTATGCTACAGTCTATATCTAAGGTAACAGCGGAAGTCTTCCAAGTCTCTTTGAAAAGATTACAGGGATTAGGGGGACTAGCTTTCTCTCTCTCTCTCTCTCTCTCTCTCTCTCTCTTTTTTTTTTTTTTTTTTTTATTTAAACAAAACTTAATACAAAGGAACATGTACCCAAAGGCGCACTGTCGTGTGCTACCTATTCTAAGGGTACTACAATCTATTTCTCTACAATATTTACAAGACTTAAAAATAGATAATATACAAGATGGTCAGCATCTAAATGGAGCACTATTCGTTTCACTTCACTAGCACTATTCACGCACTGCACTACACTGAGTGTCACGTCACAAAGAGTGTCAGAGGAGTTGGCAGTGTCTGTCTCCACTTATGTGCCATCAGTTTGACACTGTGTGTGTTCATCTCCTGGACGTGAGGCACCGCGGCCGTGAACAAGTTCTCCTGGAGACGCGTCCTGCGAAGGTGCGTTGATGCTGACACCGTGGGATCGCGGCACCTCTACGGCGTCACCACCATTGAGCACCGTCTCTCTCTCTCTCTCTCTCTCTCTCTCTCTCTCTCTCTCTCTCTCTCTCTCTTTTTTTTTTTTTTTTTTTTAAACATAACTTATACAGGAACATGTACCCAAAGGCGCACTGTCGTGTGCTACCTATTCTAAGGGTACTACAATCTATTTCTCTACAATATTTACAAGACTTAAAAATAGATAATATACAAGATGGTCAGCATGTAAATGGAGCACTATTCGTTTCACTTCACTAGCACTATTCACGCACTGCACTACACTGAGTGTCACGTCACAAAGAGTGTCAGAGGAGTTGGCAGTGTCTGTCTCCACTTATGTGCCATCAGTTTGACACTGTGTGTGTTCATCTCCTGGACGTGAGGCACCGCGGCCGTGAACAAGTTCCACATCCTGGAGACGCGTCCTGCGAAGGTGCGTTGATGCTGACACCCGTGGGATCGCGGCACCTCTACGGCGTCACCACCATTGAGCACCGTTCTCGTGCTCCGTGCGGTGACTCTTAGAGGATGACGCAGCCCTGCCAGATGTGGCACTCTTTGCACCTGTGCCTTATGGAACACTACGATCGCCGCCACGTCTCTGCGGTGTTCCAGTGAATCAAGGGGACGCTCAGGCTCTGGGTGAGGTGGTAGTGCAGCATCTACTAGCCGTATGGCGCGGCGTTGGATGCTGTCCAGTCTCCTTCTGTGTGTGGCGGCACAGGACATCCAGGAGAGAGCTGCGTATTCAAGGTGGGGCCGCACCTGTGCCTTGTACAGCAGCAGTCTCCCTTCCTGTCGAGGAAACTGGCGATCCTTCTGAGAGCGGAGATCCTGTGAGAGGCTTTCTTGGCAATGGTTTTGACATGCCTGTCAAACCTCAGCCCTCGATCCACCTCCACTCCAAGTATCTTGACGTCATCTTGGAGTGGGAGAGCAGCAGCGCCAAAAGACAACTTTCCTGCCATTGCTGCCATGGCGGCTGGGGACCGAGAGACAACCATTGCTTGTGTCTTCTCCGGCGCGAATGTCACTTGCCAGCGAGCACCCCACTCCTTTATCACTCGTAGCTGCTGATTGATGGCCTCAGCAGCCCGCCCACTGTCCTGGCGTGGATAGGTATAGGAGAGGGTGCAGTCATCAGCATAGGCCATGACTCCTGGCAGTAGCTGGAGAAGATCATCCACGTAGATATTCCACAGGAGTGGGCCAAGAATTGAACCCTGTGGCACTGATGCCTCCACAGGCAGGGACTCAGATGTTTGCCCGTTGACAACCACCTTGAGGCTTCTGTCCTGCAGGTAATTTCCCAAGAGTCGTAGCAAGCCACCCTGGATGCCTTTAGCACGAAGCTTTTCTAGTAATCCGTTGTGCCATACTTTATCAAAAGCTCCTGCTATGTCCAAAGCAACCACTATAGTGTCCTTGCCGTCGTCGAGGGCGTCCTGCCAATGCCTGGTGAGAAGCATCATTAGGTCGGAGGTTGACCTTCCAGGTCTGAACCCAAACTGTTGGTCTGAGAGGAGGGCATTGTCCTTGAGATGGCTACACACCACCTCTGCCACGACCCTCTCAAACACTTTACCCACCACTGACAACAGGGATATGGGTCTGTAGTTTTTGGGTCCGTCCTGAGCTTTTTGTGTACGGGAACTACTCGAGCCTCCTTCCACACTGAAGGCCAGACGTTTTCCCGTACACAAGTTGTGAAGACTTGGGTGAGAGGGGCAGCCAGTTCCTGGGAGCATCGCTTCAGCAGGTGCGGGCTGATGTCATCAGGGCCGGTGGCTTTCTGTGTGTCCAGCCCCCGCAATAATCGCTTCACCTGCTGATGCGTCACCTCCACCATGGTGACAGTCTTCTCACATTGCTGGACCAGCTGAGGCGGTGGCTGCTGTGGATTCCTCACCTTCATTTTCCAGCAAACAAGGAAGCCAGCAACTGTGCCCTCTCCTTACTGCTGGTGGCGACAGTACCGTCCTGCTTGCTGAGGGAGGGATGGATTCTTGGTGGCCAGTTCCTGTTTGTCCTTAACAAGGGACCACCAAGTTTTGTTTCCTACGCCAGTGCCACACAGTTTCCGGCGCAGGCTTTCCTCCCACTTTTTTAAGGCCCACTTGCTGGTTACCACCATCCTCCTGCATGCAGCCCTATGCAAGTCCTTGTTGCGCCGAGTCGGGTTCCTCTTGTAGCGGAGCCAGGCAGCATACTTTGCCTCAGCAGCAACACGGCAACGGTAGCCAAACCATGGCTGATCCGTCGGTCTCTCTCTCTCTCTCTCTCTCTCTCTCTCTCTCTCTCTCTCTCTCTCTCTCTCTCTCTCTCTCTCTCTCTCTCTCTCTCTCTCTCTCTCTCTCTCTCTCTCTCTCTCTCTCTCTCTCTCTCTCTCTCTCTCTCTCTCTCTCTCTCTCTCTCTCTCTCTCTCTCTCTCTCTCTCTCTCTCTCTCTCTCTCTCTCTCTCTCTCTCTCTCTCTCTCTCTCTCTCTCTCTCTCTCTCTCTCTCTCTCTCTCTCTCTCTCTCTCTCTCTCTCTCTCTCTCTCTCTCTCTCTCTCTCTCTCTCTCTCTCTCTCTCTCTCTCTCTCTCTCTCTCTCTCTCTCTCTCTCTCTCTCTCTCTCTCTCTCTCTCTCTCTCTCTCTCTCTCTCTCTCTCTCTCTCTCTCTCTCTCTCTCTCTCTCTCTCTCTCTCTCTCTCTCTCTCTCTCTCTCTCTCTCTCTCTCTCTCTCTCTCTCTCTCTCTCTCTCTCTCTCTCTCTCTCTCTCTCTCTCTCTCTCTCTCTCTCTCTCTCTCTCTCTCTCTCTCTCTCTCTCTCTCTCTCTCTCTCTCTCTCTCTCTCTCTCTCTCTCTCTCTCTCTCTCTCTCTCTCTCTCTCTCTCTCTCTCTCTCTCTCTCTCTCTCTCTCTCTCTCTCTCTCTCTCTCTCTCTCTCTCTCTCTCTCTCTCTCTCTCTCTCTCTCTCTCTCTCTCTCTCTCTCTCTCTCTCTCTCTCTCTCTCTCTCTCTCTCTCTCTCTCTCTCTCTCTCTCTCTCTCTCTCTCTCTCTCCCTGTAGCCAGTCAGTCAGTCAGTGTGTCCCATTCTTGGTGTTTAGCCTCGCTTAGCTGGACGTTGTCCTGTACAGTCTGGCCTCTAGTCTTTTTAACCCTTTCACTGATATGACGCTTTTTCACATTCATTTTGGTCTCTATTCTGTGACTTTCTACAGCTTTAGAAACTTATGGGGGGATGAAAATAGTGAAGACTCTGGCCATTAATCTTCTGACATTCATAGACTCTTCCTAACGTCAATAAAATCGTTTATTCATACCCAAACTCAAGTTAAAATGTGTCCTAGTACTGAAGGGGTTAAGTATCATCTCTAAAGGAGGGAAAATGCCACAAAAGGACTTGATAGTGACCTTGAAATAACACTGCAAATACCAACTAACGGTCTCCTCCTTCCCCACCGACCCTCCCTCATCCTTGATATTCCTGTTACAGTCAAGTGTCTTTTTTTCCAGTCATTAACTCAGCGGCCGTGTTCACTCTTGTCTCTTTTCCTATTCCCCGCCAGCTTGTGTCCACTCCAGTTTACGCTACTCACTCATTGATGGAGTCTGTCGAAGATTTGCTGGACGAGTGACCGGCGGCAAGAATCGTCGTTAATTTGTTGTGTGAGCAGCGTTGATCTGTCACTCGATTCCCTGAATGACGCGGGGAGTCTTGCTTACTGGGTGGGTGGGTGGCTGGCTGGTTCAGTGGGCATGATGGTGCGTATGTTCACATCATGTTTTCCTCCCCACTGCCTATGTAGATGAGGGTTGCTGGCTTGTTCACGTTATTGCTCCTTCAGGTTAAACTCATCTGCACCTCCACACTGAATGGCTTGAGGTGAAGTTATTTTTTTTTCTCTTGCATTTAGTGGTATATTGTCTCTATTAATGGCCAAAAAAAAACATCGGTTATCCCTTTCAGTACTGAGACGCTTTTTTACCATGAATTTTGATGTGAATATACGATTTAGAAGGGTTTATGCATGTCAGAAGATTAACAGTCACAGTCTTCACTACTTTAATTCTCACATGAGTTTCTGAATCAGTATAAAATCACCATATAGTAGCCAGAATGAATATGGAAACGTGTCAAGATACTGAAGAGGTTAAGAGAAGTTGCTTATAATATAATTCCCAAGAAAAAGAAAAGAATTAAGGAGGACATTTTGGTTTGTGTGTCTTGATATTTCTCTCTTATAAATGAAAAATACATAAAAATAATAAGCATGATTTTTTTTTGTCCCTCCTGACGTATCATCATTAACCAAACATGTCCCTGGTCCATAAAGGCAGATAGATTTTAACTTACTTTTTCGCCATAATTTGCAGTAAATGTCTGGAGTTTTCCTTTAACATTTTGCATTTTTACACCATTTTTTTTCGTGGGCGCAGTGAAGCTAGTCCTATACAATTTTCCCACCAGAATTTTCACTTCCCTGGAGATTTTTCTGTGGCGATTTTTCCGTGGCTGCTGTTAACGTGGGGTTGCAAGTCACCACCCCATTGCACCCACCAGGCCCTCCCATTCCCCCTGCGCCGGCCAACACAGTGTGCCTCGGCCTGACAAGGTCCCGCAGCACCGCCTGTTAATAATGACACGGCCTGGAGGGGAGCTACAGCTTTACGCACGTGCTCTGACCACCTCTGCTCCGCCTCCTTCATGCAGTGCTTCCCTCCTCGCCTCGCCCGCAACCAACACCGCGACCACCATTACCCGCACAGTTTGCATGCATTTAGGAAGGTCTTACTGAGCGTGGGATTCATTTACCTGCTATCCCTTAATGTATATGTACGTATTTCTGGTACCTCTTACACGCACACACACACACACACACACACACACAAAACTCAGAGTTCTTATCGTAAAGGAGCAAAAACAATTCTCCCTCACCAACGATCAGACCATCTATTATTGCACCGTGGCAAGAGAAGTGTATTCCTCCCAAAAGGGCGATCTTTCATCCGCGTCACATCACGCCGGCATATTCTGAACTCATTGCCTCGTACTTGAATTGTCCCGGGCGGCGAGTCTCCTCCAGGCAGCGTCGGGGTGAGCGAGGGTGAAATAGGCTGCTATAAAACGTGAATCCCTGCGGAGCGAATGTGAGGCTGTGCTGGGACTGGCTGGGACTGGTTGGCTGGAGGCCCCGTGACGCTGACGAGGGCTCATTCAACACCGCTAACTGGGAGGTCCTGGGATTGTGTTTTTTTCTTTTCGTTTTCTATCCTGACATATTCCTGCAGAAATTTCTACTGTGTTTCAAACTTCAGGAGTAACAACTTGTGAAAAGGTTCAACACTTTAGAAGAGATGTATCAGGTAAATGGCCAACACGCATGCATGCTGCAGCAACCGCATATATACTAACAAATATACTCTAATTGTAAAAAGAAAATGATTTTGAGTTTGTTAATCTTAAGTGAAGCTGATTCCACACATATTCTAAAACCTTGACATACAGTCCTATTTCTCACTATATCTTGAAATTCACACACACACACACACACACACACACACACACACACACACACACACACACACACACACACACACACACACACACACACACACACACACACACACACGCTATATACGCTAATGATATAAATGGATATGCTCTTTTCTATTCATGTATATATTTACTTGTTTAATTGTTGTTTGTACGTTTTTGTATAGGAAATATTTACATGGAAAATACATTAGGCAGTGGATGTTTAGTATACAAATACACGTGTCCGAATGTGCATATGTAATAGTGAAAACACTAGCGGTGGGAGTACTGCACTCATTGTTATTACTAGTGACTATAGAGGGTGCAATATTATGACGGTTAGCCATAACACACACACACACACACACACACACACACACACACACACACACACACACACACACACACACACACACACACACACACACACACACACACACACACACACACACACACACACACACACTCTCTCTCTCTCTCTCTCTCTCTCTCTCTCTGTGTCAAGCGTCAGACCACTTCACAAGAGTCACCAGGTACACTAAGGGAAGGTCATTTGCATTCACAATGAGGACACATTGGCACTACATTATAGCACGTAATAATCACAAATAAACTGTTGCGATGCTCTGGGAAAGTGACACTGTATCGCAACGCACCCTGCTTAGCTTCAGCACACACACACACACACACACACACACACACACACACACACACACACACACACACACACGCCTAAAATGGGTATGAATATTTGTGATAGCGAAAAAAGAAAATGTTTCCCGTAATAGCACACTAGGTCGTGGAGTTTGTGTAGCGGACGTTAATAAGCTAAGCGTTGATACATGCGAGTCATTAACGTAGACACTCGTGGTAATGAACGGGAAAGGGGAAGAAATCTGGTGTCTTTCGTGATTAAGTTATATATGATAGTTACTTTATCATTATTATATTTATTTGATTATTCGTTTTTTTCTTTCACTTAATTTAATCTGTCTGATATTCGCCCGTATAAAAAAGAAAAAAAAACCAGCCTGCTCTCTCTCTCTCTCTCTCTCTCTCTCTCTCTCTCTCTCTCTCTCTCTCTCTCTCTCACGGCAGTTTTCCAAGGTCACAGAGATCATTAGCATGGTTTTCAAGACACTTTTCCCTTATAATAATCTAGAAGCATAGAAATACCCTTAAAACATGAACACCTTCATCTAAAGCCTTTGGAAAGTATTGGTGGTGAGATAGCATAGCGTTCAAGAATACTGGCTAGAATTGAGTCATAGCCGTATGCTCAGTGGGTCACCATATCGCAGACAGGTATACACAGTGCTCGTCATTGATAATCCCTTGACCTGCTTCCTTGCTACGTGTTGTAATGTTATCAAGGTAATACAGCAGTTAAATATATTGATTTTAGGGACAATTCGTATTTAGTGGACATCTTCCTCTTCCTAGCTGTGGGTGGCGGCCAGCAGGCACACATCACCTTTGCCAGCTGTGATAAGCAACTCATTTCTCCAGCTGAGTTACTTTATATGTGATAATTTGACTTAAAACATCGCACTGAACTAGAAAACGCGCTGTTATTTTGAGAGTTGAAACGACCAATGAATTCCCAGTGACAATTTCAATGACGAGCACTGTAAACAGGATATTAAATGTAATGTGTGTGTGTGTGTGTGTGTGTGTGTGTGTGTGTGTGTGTGTGTGTGTGTGTGTGTGTGTGTGTGTGTGTGTGTGTGTGTGTGTGAGTGTGTGTGTGTGTGTGTGTGTTTCATATAACAGGGAGAAATATAGAACAAAATGGATGGACCGTAAAGGTAGTAGAATATTCAAATTAAGGCTAGTATTCTCAAACACTTTTGTATTTCATATCTACTATTTCAAATGGTTGTATTTATATTCACACGATTTTTCAAGGTGTTTTTTACGGTTCTAGAGGCAGATTGACAAAATTTCTACATTATTAACTGGAGAAACACTCTTGAAAATCCGGCTAATCATCTCTGTAGTCTTGGTAAATAGTCGTAGTGAGAGAGCAAAGCGTTTCTGAATACGGATATAGGGCGTAATGGGAACTGCTTGAATCCCACTGGTGTATAGGAAGGAGGCATGCAAGCAAAGAATTCTCAATACCTGCCAGTATAAAATCCGCCTGGGATGCAGCGGCTTAAGTGCATTAGTGATTTAAGACGACACGCTGAACCTCGACGCCTTGAGTTGCTGGCTGGCTCTCATCACATCGTGGCGTTCATACTGATGCGTTGTCCTCAGTATAAGGTGTAGTGTCTTAGACTTACAGTATTGCTTCCTCTGCCTAACGTTTAGTTCAGTGGAGGGAGCTTTCCATCTCTCAGTGGCCAAGAGACTTATGAAAGACTATTTTGCTTCTAACTAAACGTGATACATGTGTTTCTGTACAGCCCACATGACTTCATGTCAAGGAAGATTGGGTAAAAATAATGTAGACTTGTTGGTGTGTTATGTTATTCTAGTATCATGCAAGGACCAAAGCTTAGAAGCTGCAGCAAGAGACATCACGTCTGCCACAGCGTTGGATTATAAATGATGTGTTTCCCTACAATATGAAACAGTGGATGAAAACTATTTTGTTGAAGGAAATTCCTGGATGTCTAGAGTTCCTAATGGAGACAGTTTGTCTGCGGACGTGACGTCGCCCCCCACGACATTTCTTAACATATTTTTTTGTCGAGGAATGGGTCGCGGCAGGAAAGACGCCTCATATAACGCCGCGCACAGGACATGGAAGCTTTATGCTGGCTCATGATAATTATTCATGTATGTATTATGTACTGGCGTTATGTTCTGATGGTACCTCATTATATTATTCAAAATACAAACAGGATTTTCGTGAAACAATCTGTGGTTGAGTGAATTCTGCAACTGTTTGTGTAATACATGAAAACATTGCAAAAATATAACAGGTTATGCAGGAATGAGCAAGCCACACTGTATTGATAATTAGTTTCCTTTACCAAAATATAAAACATTTATATTTTCCCATCGCAGGCACGATGACGTCTGAAAGGATGGAAATGTGAACACTAGTAAAGGATTTATTGATAAAAATAAAGAACACCCACATATATTCACCTGCCACACATTACTCATTATTTCGCACCATTCTTTATCATTTTTTCAATATTTTTGTTCATTAGAATCATCCATCACTGGCAAAACAAACAGTGCAACACACAAAACATACTGCAACACAAACCAATGAAGTACTTTTGGTCTTTAGTACATTACTGTCGTGTGACCGGCAAACATTGACTGCCCAGCGTGTGTCTTGGAAGTCACCATGCAAGACACAAGTACTCGTCACTGTGACACTGAACAACCTGTGAATGTTTGGCAGGGCTGTTGGGTGACCAGACGCCTTTAAGTTACCCTGCAACAAACACAGTAATGTATTCGTGGACCCCGCCCTTTGACGTCTGCCGCTCCCTCGAGTTAATGGAGACTTGCCAAGGCGAGGGGACGGTGTTAACGGAGTGAGCATGAGAAGAAGAGACTCCGACAAATTCTTTATGATACAGCTGACAAACAAGCCATCAGTGAGGCAAGCAGACAGATGCTACACCGAAAGGAAGCGCATGCATCATCAGTGTTAGGGTGTATCTGCGCAGTATATTATAAGGGAGGACCGGAAAGGATAGAGATAGAAAGTATGAGGTTATTAGGGACTCACCTGGGTGTATATTTAGCGAAGCATCTCGCACACAGACTGCTAGAATCTATGTCGCAGGTGTAAAGGAAATGTTTTAGATGTACCAAAGATCACAGAAACTAAAGGCTTTGTGCACCAACACTTTTCTCTTTCAAATTTTTCCTCCAACCACGGCAAGCACAATATTCACTGCCGCTTTAATAATTTACCAAGGGATGTGATTTTCAAATTCACTTTCAAGCCGACGTTGGCCTACGCAGAGCTATCGAGGGAAGTGGCGTTCGTGCAGCTTTGGTGATGCACGTGCCCTGGGTGAAAGGCACGAAAAATAATGTATCCAGAAACGGAAAGAGCATTTTGAATATGGAAATGAGGGAGGGAAAAGGTGGTGGTGAGCAAGAGGCGTTCGGAAGGGAGTCAGGCAGTCTAGAGAAGGAGCAGAAAGAGTGCAGTGCCGCAGCCTCGCTTTGAGGGCGCCGTTTAGTATCAAAAGGGAAATGTGGAGCCTCGATGAAGGGTTCGAGTATTGCAGGCCAAAGAGGGAATAATAAAGCTTCCCATTTATTATTAATGATACATGTCCCCTATCGCACATACGTTTGGTTCACTTATTCTAGGGTTGGCAGGGAGCACAGGGAAGGGAAGTGGCGGAGGGAGACGGTGAAGCAGAGCGCATTGGAGAAAGTTCTGTTATAGTGACACATAACAGGAATAGGTAGAAATAGATGTCTAATGCAGGGACTGTCACGTGTAGGTCTGATGGCTTCTTGCAGCTTCCCTCAGTTTCATAATTTATTAGATTCAGCTCCAGCAGTCCTCTCAGGCAGACCGTGGTGATGTATGTACCTCTCTCAAGCCACTCAGATCCGCTTATCTGTACACACAAGAGTCTCGTCTCCTGTTGGGCATCCTGGCTCGTGGTGTTCGGTGATAGCCCTGATACTAATCTCCTTTGTCGTGATGGTGGTGTGTTTACATGGCGTCTACATTTTGGGATGGCATGTCAATAGTGGAAGGAATCATACACCACGTAGAAAAATACATTTATTGTATTAGACACGTATATAAAAATACAGATAGGTGGTGAAAGTAGTATCTGGTATATAAATGAGACCTTAACCTTCTCCATTCCATCGCCTCGGCTTCTCGTGAACATAGCAGCGTGGTCTCCCAAGGCGTCCCTCCGCGAGCACAACAAGGTCAAAGGAAATACGTTATTATTGTATGGTTGTCTTGTTATTGAGACAAGGGAGAAAATGTTATACTCACTCTTGGTCTTGGATAGTTTGGAAATAGGTGGCGTTATTGAGAAATGTGATGCCTTTCTTGCGTAACAATCTTTATGTGACCTGTGTGTGTGTGTGTGTGTGTGTGTGTGTGTGTGTGTGTGTGTGTGTGTGTGTGTGTGTGTGTGTGTGTGTGTGTGTGTGTGTGTGTGTGTGTGTGTGTGTTTGTGGGTGGGTGGGTGTGGTAGGGGTGTTGGGGTTGGACTGGGGAAGAGACGCACATAGGTAATCAGTGTAGTGCTTCTCGCTAAACATGAATAAAGTATTAAAGGTGAAAGAGTTTAAAGGTGTTGGCGGCAGCTTCACAAATAAGAATATCAGATTAATTAATTCCTCTGTTGCAGAACAATGATTCATGCTCAGCGGGAGAGCTTCCCACCGGACACGTCACTGACTTACGTGGCATCAATTCAGCTAGTCATTTTTATTTTATTTATTTATTTACTTTGGTGGAAGTATCTCAATATTTATACTGAATCGAAATAGGAATGAACTTAAGAGTGAGCAAAGTAGAGCTGCACAATTCGCTGTTGGTGCATCATACTCATCATAATCATCAAGTCGAAGGAAATATTAATATGAATAACCCACCATGTTCGTCTCCCGGAAGTGACGCTTGGTGTTTTCCTTTCCTTCACCTTGTATTGTGTGGCCTTGTGGCTGTCTCCTCACTCTCGTGCCATGAACCAACTCATGCGGTGTAATCGGATTACCTCCACTCCTTCCCGATGCGTGTAGCGGTGTTGTGTCAACAGTGATGCATCTCTTTTTTTATTATATAATGTGGGCTTTCCGCGGGATTTTATGGGCTAAAGGAGGTACTTTTTGGGGCTACCTCCTATTAAGAAAGCCCTGTGTACACTCGGACCGTGACCAAGATTCGAACCCATGGGCTTGGGGATCTCTTGGAGCACAATGCGCGCTGTACCATGGCGGCTCCAGATTGCAAGCACTTCAACCATTCACTGTTTCAAAACACGACGAGATGGTTTTGACGCGTGGCATCGTAAATTAAGCTTAGATTTTCTGTGTATTTTTTCTCATGTTACACACAGTCAACATTTACTGACGTAGAACCAGCACACATTAATGACATGACCCTACAATACGAGACTTCTACTTGAATGTTTCCTTTCCATTGAGATATATTCTCTTCGTTCACTTCTAGAGGCATTCCTTGATATGAGTGAGAGGTGTCGCTACAAAACACTATCACAAGTTCCCGGGTAAAGGTTCTCTATCGAATGTTATCAGAAAAAAAAGAGTTCTTGTTCCCTGTGAGTGCAGCACAGTACTTGTCGTCACTTGGGTATACACAACTCGGCGCCATATATCACCCTCACGCGGCACAACATACACTACATACGTACACACCTCCCACGTGCGCGCAAACACACTAGCCAGCACGAGTACGAACAGTCACGTGCACTAAGCTCTTGGTCTTCTCGTTTCGTCCGTAAAGCTTTTGCAAATCTGACCGAGTGGTTCGCGTTCGTTCGTCGGCCGCTGGAGGTCATAGTAAAAAATCCGGCAATAGGAAAATAATTGTCTTCTGATGTGAATGTCAGCCCCGCCACGTGACGTCCTGTGGGATCATACGCATCCTTCTCAAGTCACACTTTTCCTTATTGAGCTTCAATTGTGGCCGATTCGAAGGCAATGATTGGCAACACACCGGCGAGCGAGAACAATCACAGCAGTAGCAGGTAGAGCGCTGCCAGCAGCAGCAGCAGGTAGGAGCTGCCGCACCCTTGGCAGGTGGAGCCCGTCTGCATCGCCTGTGGTAATTCTCCTGTTGGGAAATGAGACCAAAGAAGAGCAGTGTTAGAGGGAATATTAGAACGTGAGTTATGTTTGATTTCATATGCCGAAGAGTAACATTAGCTGCTTTTAGTTGTTATTTGGGGTTCATTAATTGTTGTTTCGTGCTCGTTAATCGCTTCCTTACCAGGAAGCGTTTTCATATTCATTTTAGTAACAATTTGGCGATTTTATACAGCTTCAGAAACATAGGTTAGGATTAGAATAGTGAAGACTCTGGCCGTTATTTTTTTTACCTCCATGCAAATAAAATCATCTAATCATACCCTAAAATTAAGGTAAAAATGCGTTTCAGTATTGAAGGGGTTAATAGTTAAACAGTGCATTGAAAACTGTCAGACGTCTTGCTTGCTTCAGTGATTATAGTCTCTTCTATCTCCATGTGTGATGCAATGGCGGTCCTCACCTTACCTTTCCAGCTGAACATCTATTTTCTAATCTCTATGGTGAAAGGCAGATACATGTCCACTAAGCAAGGGGAATGTTGCGTTAGCTTGTATAATTGAGTTTTGTAGAGCATTCTATTGTAATCTAATCGTGAATATGTTTGTTACCCTAGCATCATAGTAAGTAGAAATAAGTAAGGCTACTAGAAGCCATCAAAGGCCTCAAGAAAACCTAATGCTACCGTGATGGTGATAACACAACACGCATTCATAAAAAAAAAACCATTGCAGTGATCAACAACCAAGAAAGAAATGGAAAGAGGAAGAGGAAGAAGCAAGGAAGGAAGGAAGGAAGGAAAGTACATAAGCCTAACCTTTTTCTCATTTTTCCATACGGGAGAGAAAGAAAAGATCCCTTATGATAATGGTAATATGCTGTGACGGAATTCACTCGCGAGGCAAAAGAAACCTGGGAAAGAAACCCTTTTGCTGGTGGCGTAAAAAATAGACGTGTAAAGATTAGGTTATAGGCTAATGAAGCTTGAGGTAGCGAGATTACACTGCCTTCCCGTGTGTGCCTAGTGAATACTTCCAAAGAGAGAGAGAGAGAGAGAGAGAGAGAGAGAGAGAGAGAGAGAGAGAGAGAGAGAGAGAGAGAGAGAGAGAGAGAGAGAGAGAGAGAGAGAGAGAGAGAGAGAGAGAGAGAGAGAGAGAGAGAGAGAGAGAGAGAGAGAGAGAGAGAGAGAGAGAGAGAGAGAGAGAGAGAGAGAGAGAGAGAGAGAGAGAGAGAGAGAGAGAGAGAGAGAGAGAGAGAGAGAGAGAGAGAGAGAGAGAGAGAGAGAGAGAGAGAGAGAGAGAGAGAGAGAGAGAGAGAGAGAGAGAGAGAGAGAGAGAGAGAGAGAGAGAGAGAGAGAGAGAGAGAGAGAGAGAGAGAGAGAGAGAGAGAGAGAGAGAGAGGAGAGAGAAGAGAGAGAGAGAGAGGATGAGAGAGAGACTTTGGTAGAGAGGAGACTTTGGTAGAGAGGAGAGTGTGGGATGGGATTCAGAGAGAGAGAGAGAGAGAGAGAGAGAGAGAGAGAGAGTCATAGTCATAATCATCAATAGTAGAAGCAATACCCATACCATCAGTCCTCATTACAGTTTTTGCAGTAATAGTAAAAAGAGAGACGAGAGGAAGAGAAAAAAGGGAGGAGACACACAAGAGCACAAGACTCACAGTGGACAACCCTCCTCAGAATATCCTTCCAACTATACATATTGCTATTCAACTTCTATAGGGACCGGCACCTCAGTTGGCCTTTTTATGTCAATATATTCCTTTGCCCTTTGCCGGATTTCCTTCTTGCGTAAAAAAACAAACACTCACCGTTAAGCACCCGAACTCTCACAGACGCCTCCTTCATGCCCTGAGGAGCACATATATACAAGCCGGAGTCCTTAGTTGTCACGTCCTGGATGAGGAGAATACTGGTGGTAACGGAGCCCTTGTCTGTGGTGATGGACACGCCCTGCCGGGAACCATCGAACGACACCATCTGCGACAGGAGGCGTTTTGAGTGACGCGGGGATTAGAGGCTTACCTGCGCTGCTTCAGGTGAGCTGGGGGAGAAAGAAGCTCAGTAAAGGATTACTGTTCTTGCCGTCTTTCGCTCCCTGTCTCTCATGCTTTCTGATACTCTTACTCGGGATATTAAGTGCGTTTTATCAGTAGTTTTTTTTTTCCTTGTGTGTGAGCTTCTGTCTGTCTCCTATACCCGCTTGCCAGCAGTCTATAGTTAATTAAGTGTTTCATGCGCCTGTATTCAGAAATGCCATCCCCTCTCACTACCACAATTTTCCAAGGCCACAGAGGCAACTGGCCAAGTTTACAAGACAGTTTCTTCTTTTAATAAACTAGAATTATTGCTAGACCATTACTAGAACAATAGAAATACCCATAAAACCCGAGCATTTTTAAGTAGAGACTTTGGAAAGTAGTGATGGTAAGAGCACAGCCTTTCAGAATACAGGTCATGCTCTTAGTGCTGAAGTAATGTTTGTGGTGATTGTAATGCAGGAGTTAATATGTATTCTCAGTCTTTTCTCCTTTCTTGGGAACTCTGGAACTGATTGTCTTTTGGTGCATTTTCGTCCTGCCTATGACTTGATCGCTTTTAATAGAAAGGTTTTTAAGAAATTTCCCATTTATAATTTTGAGTGTTTCATTTTGACCACACTCATTAAGGTCTGGCATCTTCAAAGGACCTTTTTCACGTCTTCTTTTTACTTACCTTTTGTCACAACCCTCCCATATAATATTCGTGGTTGTTCTATTACTACTACTACTACTACTACTACTACTACTACTACTACTACTACTACTACTACTACTACTACTACTACTACTACTACTACTACTACTACTACTACTACTACTACTACTACTACTACAGTGATGAAAACCGTAAGAATTAAGAAAAAGACAATCACTTAGTCTGGTGTACAAGTATTCATCGCTAGAGAGTAAGAGCGCTGGTTCCCTTTCAGTGTTGGACTGTGCAGTAGACTCGAGGTTAACAGGTGTCCCATGCGTAACGCTGAGCTATTAAGCAAATGTTGGGACATGAACTCGAGGTCCGCATAAACATGAGATGTCTGGCTTCCGAGTCGTGTAGCCGTTTCTCCTGTGCAAGACAGTTCATGAGGTACAGAGTGGCGCACAAATCACCCTCCCACCATTAGCTTCCGTGTTTAGTACAGCCGCTGTGAGAAATTCCTTGTACTGGTCTAACAGGAAGATTATCTCGGGTAAAAATTATAAGATGATTAGAGTTTTGGCAAGAACAATGTAGTAAGAGCTTAGTTCATGGGGAAAATGTGATGAGATGAAAGTTTTTGTTGTTGCCGTGTGTATGAAGCGCAGGAGAGCACAGACGATTTCCGGAAACTCATCACGCAAGTCGCTGGTCACCTGCCTGCCTGCGGTGGTGGTGTGCTTCTTAATACTTCCTGCTTCCTCCCGCCTACGTTATTTACTTGAGTGTTTATTCTGATGTGCTTGTAAAGGGACGCAACACCTCCATGCAGCAGAGAGGAGTAAGTGTTGTTGTCGTATACATTTAATTTATTCCTAGTCCATTTTGGATGGCATTGGTTTTAAAAAAATTGTATAACTTTTAATAATTTTTCTCTAATGTTCAGGTGAACCCAGTTACTTTTAAAGAGTCTTTGGGTATGTACGCTTTTAGAAGTGCCTAAGGTGCCTTGTTACCGTTGTCCTTGTTCTCGTATTGCCATCGGTAGTGAGGGTATCTGGATGTGTGTCATTGTGGGGCTTAGTACGGAAGGTGCTGCGATAAATGTTAAGACTACAAGAGCCTGTTTATGTAGTTTTGAACTTTTGGTGTAAGTCTGATGTGAATATTGCTTCCTTCCCTTTGTGAACCTTACATGTCATGTCTACAGAGGGGAAGTGTTGTCTTACGGAAGGCGCATTAGCATTAAACTCTTGCTAAAATCTGAATTTAATAATGACGATGCCCTGTCTGTCCGTGGCATGGTGATTACTAACTGGCATTTAGCCAGCGAGGGCCCGGCTTACCGCATCAATACTGCACCACCTCGGCCACCCAGCGACGGAGCCACCAGTGGGGATAATGCCTCCCTCCGCCCCCTTGGGGAGAAACACTGCGTAAAGTTTCCGTATATTTTGGTATATGATTGCATTATCTTTAGTTATGGTGGACCGCCGCGTGCAGGTTCACGAGGGAGGTGGGAGAACAAGACAGGCGTAAATCAGTTAACAATTTATGTTTTAACCAAATTCACTTTCATTACAAAAACTTAGTGTAATGTCGTTATTAAAATTTTAAATTAATTAAATTGTTCATTTTTGTATACATTTATTCTGCTGTTCCATGATACATTCCGTGATGTCAATTTGTGCACTAAATTTATTTGTTCTTAGGCCCAGGTTAAAAGTACCGGTGCAAAATGTGCTGAGCGTGGCGTAGAACCTTTCTGACATTGGCTCCCCTGTAAGGCAGCCAGCAGCGCGTCACTAAGTCTTCATTCGCCATAGTGACCGACGCCAGAGCCTCAGTTCGAGACGAGGAGAGAGAAAGAGAGAGAGAGAGAGAGAGAGAGAGAGAGAGAGAGAGAGAGAGAGAGAGAGAGAGAGAGAGAGAGAGAAAGAAAAAGAGAGAAAAAGAACTAGAAAAATATATTCCTGAACGTAGCATCGATCATAGTGTTTATATTACAAAAGCTGTACCATATTTTGACCTCCAAGACGCCTCACCTTGTCTCGGTGATACCAGAAGACGTGATCAGGGGGCTCAGGGCTGTCCGGTATCACGCAGGTAATGTTGAGAGGCGAGCCGTGGTCCACATACAGCTCTGGTCCAGGTGGGATCACGGCGCGGGGTTCTGGTGGGAGATAGAAGTGTAGCAAGTGATGAGGGGAAGGAAAGCACTTTGTATCATGTGAAGCATCAATGCGTCAGCAGTACATAATTGGGTGAACAGTGTGGAATCCCTTCTTATGTACGGCACGGGATTCTAGCTGATGATACAGGCGTAACTAACGATTAGAAATAAAGGTAAATAAAAGGTAAGAAAAGATACTTTATATCATGTAAAGTATCAAGGCGTCTGCAGTATCAAACTGAGTAACGAGTTTGAAATCCCTTCTTCTGTACGGCACAGGGTTCTAGAGGAATGACATAGGCGTAACAAATGATTAGGTGAAGGCAAGAGCTTTGTATCACGCGAAGTGGACTATCTAATCAGACTGTGCAGCGGCGACTTTAAGCTTTGTAGCGCGTGGCCAATCTTCCATATACACTTGAAAAAGAACACTAACCGTAAACCCAGAGATCAGGAATCACCTGAAATCAACGAGAGCAGGTGAAATAGGGAGATAAAACCACTAACTTGGATCCAGATTCCAGACAGTAAAGATTCCATCCATCACATACGCATCCGTCTATACCCAACCTGCCCGTCCATCCCTTCAGCTTTCCCTCCAGAGTCTACTACTGTGAGGTCGCCAGACGCAGTTATAGTCAGGATAATGTTTGCGAGCTGCTCCGCCTGCTGTTACGGGCACGCGAGCAAGGGCGTTTCTGGCCCTTCATAAACTGTAGCTCTTTTTCATTTTGCACAGGGAAGGCTGGAGCAGTGAAAGCTTATGGCCTCATAGTGTGTGTGTGTGTGTGTGTGTGTGTGTGTGTGTGTGTGTGTGTGTGTGTGTGTGTGTGTGTGTGTGTGTGTGTGTGTGTGTGTGTGTGTGTTGATTGGTTTCGCTGTTGCGCGTATTTTCACTTCTGGTGTGGAAATAGTGTAAAAATTAACCAGCGTTCCTATTTTTTTCGGTTTAGTGGTAACCTCGTGTGGTATTTCCAACTAGTGCTGTTTGTTTCTGCCTTTACTCCGTGTGTAAACTCTGCAGACCCACAGACAAACACATTATAATTACGGATTGGCTTATGTGATGAGAGAGAGAGAGAGAGAGAGAGAGAGAGAGAGAGAGAGAGAGAGAGAACAACATAACGAAAAGTATTTACGGTGCGAACTCTGCCGCGAGAGAGGAGACAGGCCATGCATATAGATGTAGAACACGCAGTAGCCACTGGGGGGGACTTACCCACTACGTTGAGGGTGATGACACGGGAACGGGTGGGCCGCGTGGACACCTGACACTCGTACTTGCCGGAGTCGTGCAACTGCGGGAACTTGATGCGCAGTGACCAAACGTCCGATCCCGGCTTGTTCATGGCCTCGAAGCGGTCATCGTTCGTGAAGGTGAGACGGCCCACAGTCAGTACGTGAATGTCGTCATGGCGCACCCACGACACCTGCACACACACACACACACACACACACACACACACACACACACACACACACGTTAGTATTTGCACATTACTAGAATTTAAGGCAGTATATAAAGTATATAAAAAATGTGTATACAGTTATGCTGTTAGTCTTGGTAGTGGAGAAAGACATTTTTCAAGTATATAGATATTTGTATAGGTAAAACTCCATTCCGTACAATTTCCAGCCTTAGTTTCATTTACTGTAGGTAAATTTTTCTTATGAATAGCCAAAGTGATGAATACAAGACGGGTATGGAGGATATTAACTCTTTAACTAGCGCCACACAACTAAGAAGGGAGCAGGTGTCGTTAAGTGCCACCTGTCCGCCGCCCTACCACCGCCGCGCCGCGCTGAGAGGTGCAGACATGAATTGTGCTGACTTTTCCAGTACCTGCCGCGCTGTATGCTTTGCCGGGCATTATCGAAAATGTATTGCATAAATATTTACACAACTAAGTATCCAATTTCACACGCGCGAGAATATTGCAGCTTGTATAATATGAGAGAGAGAGAGATAGAGACTTACTGTTTTGGTGCCAATATTGAGAACATGGCAGCGGAGGTAGGCGGTCTTTCCTCTAATGACGGTGACGTTGGTGACGGTGGTGTTGGCGAAAGAGGGGAGCACTGTGTTGCTGAATCTTGCAGGAGGCGTGAACACAGCGCTGGAGCCCGCCCCCACCACCCTGTGCGTCATGCTGCTAGGGTACACGGCACCCCCTTGAAGCACGCTGTTGTTGGCCGTGCTGGTGGGCGAGGAGGAGGAAGAGAAGCTGAATGGACGCACCAAACTTGCTTGGCTCGGGGAAAGACCGTCAGAGAATAGCTCAGGGGACGCGTCATTGCCTCGAGTCCACGTGACCGCTGAACATCTCACTCCTGCAACGAGAATGTAAGGAAGGTTTACTAGTTTATCCACAAGTGCTGCTTTGTGTATTGCCTGGCTTACTTACCTATCGAAACTCCATTGGCCCTTTCAATACCAGGACATGTTTTTTTTTATATTCATTCTGCTTACTATTTGGTAATCTTATACAAATTCAAAAATTTATGTGGGGGATTAAAATAGTAAAGAATGACCATTAATCTTCTGACCTCCATAGACCTTTCCTAATGTGAATGAAATAGTGTAATCGCACACAAAACTCAAGGTAAAAATACGTCCCTGTACTGAAGGAGTTAAAGGAAAAAGTGAAGTGGACAGATAGGAAAGGAGAATAATTTTGTATTTAGTTTTATGGTATTCAAAATGAAACGTTCTTTAGTTATGAATTGAAGCTGTATGAGAAAAAAAAAGGAGAAGAGAAAGATGTAACTGGCTGGTTCACTCGCCTATCAAAACTTCATTAAAAAAAAAAAGTTGAAATGGACAGATAGGAAAGGAGAACAATTTTGTATATTTGGTTTTACTGTATGCAAAATTAAGCGTTGTTTCATATATGAATTGAACTTATATGAAAAAAAAAGAAGAGAAAGGTATAACTGTAGTATTTATTTTCTCGACAATCTACATAAAACCAATAGTAAGTACAAACTTGTTAATTATGCCATAAAAAAAAAGAAAGTTCAACAAGGATTCAGTTACCATTGATAATAAAGAAACATGAAAACACGAGCACGAATAACAATAGGATCAATGAACTGGTGGTGTTTTGTAGTTATTTTTACATCCTGAGCCTGTGTGATGTTCCCGGGCCCGCTGAGGGAAGAGCCTTTGATGGAATGAGCATGCGGAGTGGTCCCATTGCCAAAGCCTTACAGTATCCTCGCGTTGCCCGCATCACTAACACCTATTGGCAACATAATTGTGTGAATTTTAGCTCCTTCCGTACTGGGACGCATTTTTACCATTTTTGGGCATGATTCGACGATTTTATTGACATTGGAAAGGGTCCATCTCACATGGCTTACATCACTAGCACGTTTTGGCAACAAAAGTGTGTGAATTTTAACTCCTTCAGTACTGGGACACATTTTTACCATTTCTGAGTATGATTAGACGATTTTAGTTACATTAGGAAGGGTCTGTTGAGGTCACAAGATTAATGGCCAGAGTCTTCACTATTTTAATCCTCATATAAGTTTCTTAAGCTGTATAAAATCACCATATAGTAAGCAGAAGAAATATGAAAAGATGACTTAATACTGAGAAATTAAGATTCATAGACATGTGGTAGTGGTATGTATACGTTTCATCCTTCGTCTATTAATCTTGTAAGGTAATATGGGCATGTCTTATTGTATCTTCGACGTTATACCATTCCAGAAATCAAGATATATTTAAAAAAAAAACACACATATCTGACAAACTCCTTATTCAGTTTCAGGGAACTTCAATTTAACCAGTTTTTTTTTTTTTTTATCAATTCCCTTCTATTCACCTATATATATATATATATATATATATATTTTTTTTTTTTTTTACCCTGTAGGCAGTTTCCACTACATGGTGAAAAATAGATATATCCACAAATATAATACGAGATCGGTGCAGTGAGGGGAAGGAAAACTGAATTCCTCCAAACACACCACACAAACTCCTCCCTCTCCCGTCCCTCGCTGCAGTGGTATATCGCGTCCATCAATGCCTCACTTCAGCCTGGTGTTGACATACGTGGCTCGTCCTCCTCTTCAGCCAGGAAAGTGCGCCGAATTGAACCTCTTATAATCTTGGAAGCTGCCTGGTTTGGAAAGACTGCCTTTGTCCCCTCGCTGCGCCTCACAGACCGCTGCGGTGTATTAAGGAACACACGACTACGGATTATTGTCTTTCCTTTGAACCAGACATTAAACTCCAGCGTGAAATTTGAAGCTCAGTGTCCATGCGAGGGTTTCCAAGGAAGATATTGTGTGGTGTGATATTTTTCTCGCTAAAATCTGTACATGGAAATGCGGATTTTTTTTGTCATATTAGCTGTGATTGGTAGTGGCATAATATTTTTCTGTTGCTTTTTTAATGCATTTTTTAAATATTTTAGAGATGCAGGGAACACACGAGGAAGTATTTCACATCATCCTCGCTAGCTAACCTCCGGCGGTGTGGCGTGGGATGGAGTCAATTAACTTCATTCAACCTTTCTTTTTTTCCCTGATTCAAAAGATATGTTTTCATACACGGAATTCTTTTTTTTTTCCTCCCTCTCCCTCTCTCTCGCTCTCTCGCTCTCTCTCTCATGCTAATACTTCATTCCATGCCCCGTGTTTGCATGGACTGGGACCGCGACCTTTCCCCACCAAAACCATATTACTTAGTGCGTGTTGGAGTACCAGGGAGGAAAATGGTTCGTAAACATCTATTTCACATGTGGTGGTATATTTCCTTTCATGTTGTTTCAGTTTTGGGAGCGTTGAATTCCAGCCAGTTTAGAGGGAAAGAGGAACCCTGTGTAATGAAAAATACTCATCAGTTATTTGTTTATATATCTATTTTATTCACCATATTTGAATTTATAGTGATGGCGATTTGAGTCTGTCTCGAAATAAAGACATTATTGGTGAAATTACATTGCTAGCGAGTGAAAACCGTGCATATTCAAGTTTTGTTCGTAGTTATGGCGTTGCTTTGGTCTTTCTGCTTTAGGAGTGATGGTGGTGGTGGTGGTGGTGGTGGTAAGGTGAGGTGGCTGTGGTAATGCTGGTGGACTGGTTTCCCTGTTTTGCTGATGCAGGTGGTGGTGGTGGTAGTGGTGGTGGTGGTGAGTAAGTGAGTGTGAGTGATGAGGGAAGGTCTAAGAGGACTAATTAGCTTTTGTGCCTCAAGACTCTCTCTCTCTCTCTCTCTCTCTCTCTCTCTCTCTCTCTCTCTCTCTCTCTCTCTCTCTCTCTCTCTCTCTCTCTCTCTCTCTCTCTCTCTCTCTCTCTCTCTCTCTCTCTCTCTCTCTCTCTCTCTCTCTCTCTCTCTCTCTCTCTCTCTCTCTCTCTCTCTCTCTCTCTCTCTCTCTCTCTCTCTCTCTCTCTCTCTCTCTCTCTCTCTCTCTCTCTCTCTCTCTCTCTCTCTCTCTCTCTCTCTCTCTCTCTCTCTCTCTCTCTCTCTCTCTCTCTCTCTCTCTCTCTCTCTCTCTCAAACCTCAAGTACAGATTTCTTCTGATTAATTTCTACATTGCTTTTCGTAGTTGACCTTCACTTGGGTCGCCTCAGGTCACGCTCATTACGTGGGATCGAGATCCGGTTCCGTGTGTTTGATGGCCACAGGAACCATTTGAATTAGAGGCTCCGCGGCACGAGAAGCCTCCAGGTGCTGCGAATTTCCATTGTGTGGTGAAAAAGGCTGCGAGATTCTTTGTATTCGTAATGATGTCCTTTTTTCTCCCCTTTTTTTTTTCTTTCTTTATTCTATTTTTCCTCCACCCTCCTCCCACGTGCTGGACCCTAATAATCTTTTTTTGTTGATGCCGTTTCTTTGTTATCTGGGAGGTTCTGTGCTGCAGGAGGTTCAAGGAACGAGCTTTTTCCTTCGTCTTGGTGGACTGAATAGAAGGAGTTTCTTTTCCTTAGTGGTGGTTGAGAATATTTTGTACCTGTATGGGTTAAAAATCTCAACATTTCAAGAGGTTCACGTGAAAAATGATATCTGTGATTGCTTCAGAAAGAGAAATATCGTAAGTACTCGCATTCTCGCTCGGTCTTTGCCAATTAATCAGCTCAGTGTGTTGTGATCAGTCGTCCTCAATCCCTTCTTTTCATTTTCTTAAGCATTCAGTCGCCTTAGCCTTCGAGAGGAAGGTCTTCGATGCTTTCATCAAGGAAATCCAGGAACGGGTCTGAAAAATATACTTGATTCCAAATATTTTTTTCGTACGTTGAATTTTAACTAGTAGGAAGAACTGTGTGTGTGTGTGTGTGTGTGTGTGTGTGTGTGTGTGTGTGTGTGTGTGTGTGTGTGTGTGTGTGTGTGTGTGTGTGTGTGTGTGTGTGTGTGTGTGTGTGTGTGTGTGTGTGTGTGTGTGTGAATGGATGGGTAGGTGAAAGATAGTGGAAGTACACACACACGCATACACACAGACGTGAAAGATAAAAATAATGCAAGAGGAAGATATCAGTTTATACCCTCTTTCTTTCAATATTTCACTTCTCTTTAGTTTCATTGATAATTCCAGCGTCCACATATTTCATTCTTGGTGCACTGAATGGGAAGATAGAGAGAGTCTTATTCGTCCTCTACCATGGAAATCCCTTTTGTGGTCGACGATTTCTCCAATATTTACACTAACTAAAGCATATTCGAAGGTGATGTTGAATATTGATGGTGTCATTTAGACCCATATTCTGAAACACTTACGCGCTGATCTTGACTATTTTCAGAAGGCTCTAGTTGAAGTGACACGGGTTTTTAAGGATATTTCTGTAACTCTAATGACAAGTTAACAAGTTTTCTGCATTATCAATAGGTTAAATACTTTTTAGAACTCGGCTAATCGTCACTGTGGTCTTTGAAAATGGACACGATGAGAGAGGGAAGCGTTTCATGAATATGCCGCTTAGACGTGCTTCCTCGCTGCCTCATGACATATTTTTCTCCCCCTTCCAGGTTGCTATCGCTAAGGCAACGAACGAGATCCAAAAGATTGTTCGTAATAGCTAACTATCTATGTAAATGGTAGGTGTTTTTCTCTACGTACTTTGATACACAACGTGACGAGACAAGACGTGAGACTTAAGCCATACTCATTAACGCTTCTGCGCCGCACCTCCACTACTTTCCAGACTTTATTTGAAGGTACACGAGTTTTTAAAAATGTTTCTACTCCTCCAGTGAGATTAACAAGATTTCTGCATTACTAATAAGTGAAGCAGTTTTGAGGGCATGGTGATCAATTCTTTAGCCTTTCAGAATAGTAGTGGTGAGGGAGCATTAGCTTTCTAAATATGGGCTTTACTATAAGTTTCACCACCACCACCACTATTGCCACCACCACCACCACCACCACCACCAGCCAGTCGGAAATGAGCGTGAAAAGTTGTTCTGTTCTTTCAGCAGTTGAGCGCGACACAGCATTTAACTTTAAATAGGAAAAGGTGCAGACAAAGAAGCGTAAATTGCTTTCGACTTCTTTATATACACGATTTGCTCTCTCCTCCCAATCCCTGCGTCGCTCCTGGCACTCCATAACGTAGCAGGAAAATGTTGGCTACCACCAGACATCTTCTGATATTACCTGTCCTCTGGGCGCAATAAGTCTCCTGTGTATGTGCCTCTTATTGTGTCCTATAATTTCGTGGGTAATATACAGAGAAACCATTATTTGATTGCCTAAGGCTCCCGCTGCGGCGTCACAATATCTTTGGTGATTTGGGGTGTGGTCTAGTGCAGTATATCCTTTGTCTGTGTGTGTGTGTGTGTGTGTGTGTGTGTGTGTGTGTGTGTGTGTGTGTGTGTGTGTGTGTGTGTGTGTGTGTGTGTGTGTGTGTGTGTGTGTGTGTGTGTGTGTGTGTTTGCTTGTCTGTCTGTATACAAGGTGGTGGAAATGCATTTGTCTTTGGTATATGCAATTTGTGAGTGCTTGGTGTGTATGTGTGTGTGTGTGTGTGTGTGTGTGTGTGTGTGTGTGTGTGTGTGTGTGTGGCTGTACGTGTGTGAATATATGCTCGCCAAAACTTCAATATCCGTACATTGCTTCCCACGGGCAGGCCTGCACCCGAAGCTAACATTTGGGGTTCGCGCGGGATCATCCAATATAACATTAAGGCAGTAGCAAGAGAGATCCTGCTCTCCTCCCTTCTCCCACGACCTCGGCTGGCGGAGCGTGGGCCTCGGAATCAGGTACTGGCAGATATAGCACTAGAATGGCTGAGGCTGTTCCACCGGGGCTCATAAACTTGATAGCCAGAGACGCAACGAATCTCATTAATTTCTTCAGTACCATGACACGTTTTCATATTCATTCTGGTTACTATTTTAACGATTTTACACAGCTTCAGAAACTTATGTGGGGATTCAAATAGTGAAGACTCTGGCCATTAATCTTTTGGCTTCCATAGATCCTTTCTAATGCAAATAAAATCGTCTACTCATACCGAAAAATGAAGGTAAAAATGCGACTCAGTATAGAAGGGGCGAATATTCCTAAATCTATCCTAGCATTAATAGAAGCCTCAAAGACAACTTATACATTCACCATTCTAGTCACACCAGGTTCCAGATACAAGCAGATCCAAGCTTGAAGTCAGAGAGCGCTAAGGTATCATGCTTTTACGAGTGGATGGGTGGTGTGCGACATTAATGGGACGGCGGAGCACTGTCAGTCTTTGGTGGAAATGTCCTCAGTAGTGATACAGAACCGCTCTCTCCTCGTCCTTTGCTCTGTGAGTTTACGGAGAGAGAGAGAGAGAGAGAGAGAGAGAGAGAGAGAGAGAGAGAGAGAGAGAGAGAGAGAGAGTCCATATGCTACCACCACACACACACACACACACACACACACACGCACTGGTAGTTTCCCCTCCATTTATGCCCATTAATCTTAATTTATCACTTTAACAAATTAGATGTTGTGTGTGTGTGTGTGTGTGTGTGTGTGTGTGTGTGTGTGTGTGTGTGTGTGTGTGTGTGTGTGTGTGTGTGTGTGTGTGTGTGTGTGTGTGTGTGTGTGTGTGTGTGTGTGTGTGTGTGTGTGTGTGTGTGTGTGTGTGAAGGCGGCGGTGGTTAACGTTGATACTCATACATAAACCAGCAGCGGTAAAAGGAGATTATTACATGCACGGACATGCGAAAGACAGACAGAAACATTTTATATTGCAACAAAGCTACATTTTAAATCGTTAGCCACGTTGCCATATCACACCAGACCAAGAGAAGCCACACACAGACACAGAGACAGCTAGACCACCAGACCAGGGACGTAAGGGAGTCAGGTCAGGCTACGTCAGATAATCCAGGCAGTAACAGACTTTTTTTTTCCAAGTGGCATTATTACCTCTGTTATTTGAGCAATTGACAAGGATTTGGGACTTGGTGACCTTTCTCTTTTTAAACAGAGAGAGAGAGAGAGAGAGAGAGAGAGAGAGAGAGAGAGAGAGAGAGAGAGAGAGAGACTTGAACTGCCACTCTCAGCCCCGTTGCGTCATCACCATAGACCAGCGGTGTTATCCTCTCAACCGACTCAGCAACGACGATCTCAAACCCAGCAGAAAAAGAGTGTCTTCCAGAAGTAGTGGAGTCTCTGCCGAAGTAACATAGGCGAAGTGTCATTAGAAGCTAAGTAACTGATTAGAGTGCAAGTGAGAGGCAGCGAGCATAGCATCCAAGACTTCTTTTAGATCTCACATGGCCTCGTCCCGCTAGCAATGACGCTCTTAGTGAGGTAGAATGAGCCATCCCGTAGCGGTGCTAAGGTACGCAGGATTTATATTTTTATTTCTCCTTGCGCGGCCGCCAGCGAGAGCAAATACTGGTGTTCGCCAAGCTGATGATGTGCTTTCCTGGAAGGTGCAGTGGGTTCAAGGGAATGTCGGTGGCTTCCTCAGTGCCTGGCTGGCTGTTCCTTGCTTTCCTGCAAGGTGTGATGGGGTAGCGGCAGTGTAGAGGCTGTGTATCGATTGTTGTTTTGTCCCTTTGCCAACTGAGTCCTCAGCAATGGCAGGGCCCGTGACTGTCACACCGAGTCAGCCGCTGTGACCTCTACGCGCTGAGACCAGAAAGTGCATATGGTTGTAAGAAAGGAGTAAGCTGATTTCTCTCTCTCTCTCTCTCTCTCTCTCTCTCTCTCTCTCTAGTAATCTGGTATATCGAAGACTCGTACGTCATGAGCGGGGATTCATTTCCTGACAGTCCTTGACTTATATCGGCCAAATCTGAAATAGAGGGACGCTCGGCTGGCTTGCTGGCTGTCCAAAAATCTTTCAGTCTCCCGGAATTTTTGTGAGTTTGGAAATTTCCCGGTGGTTTCCTTGTCCCAATACACGTCAGCTCGTCTCATGAATGTCTCCCCAGCGGATGAGGCGGACTTGCACTGGTATTGAAGTTTACGTAAAGGGAAGGAAGCTTTTTGTGATGGTGCAGTGTTGAAAGAAAAGGTTAATGTGGCGAATGCAATGTGCGGTA
Source organism: Portunus trituberculatus (assembly GCF_017591435.1). NCBI lineage: Eukaryota > Metazoa > Arthropoda > Malacostraca > Decapoda > Portunidae > Portunus > Portunus trituberculatus. The sequence continues at coordinate 9,395,026 of NC_059269.1, read as the reverse complement.
ACCATTATGCGGCAACCTTTCTTCGTCATCAGGCTGTGGTGTTCCTTAGAGGTGATGCGTCACTCGACAACCCGGCAAGCAGACACCACAAGTATTCCAGGCGTTAGTGTTGTAGTATTGCAGTAGCGTCATAATTCACCCGTTTGTTTTTGGTTTGTGACGTGTGGCTGGGAGCTGAGTGAGTGAGTCCTCTGCTGCTGTGTTGGCTGGTGTATTGCTGGTGGTAAATTCTTGTTTCGCATTGTTTAAAAAGGTGAGCATTTTTCATTATGCTTAAAGGAGAGAAAAAAATACCCATTCACTATCGAGACGCATTTTTACCTTAGTTTTTGGGTGTGATTAGACGATTCTATGTGTATTAGAAAAAGGTTTATGGAAGTCAGAATATTAATGGTCACAGTCTTCACTATTGTAATCCCAACATAAGTTTCTGAAGCTGTATAAAATCACTAAATATTAAACAGAATGAATATAGAAACGCGTCCTGGTAATGAAGCGGTTAAAAATAGGACATGCCTTCATCTTTGTCACAATTATAATGATATAAACAACTCGAATGGGTGATATATCTTACAAAAAAACATAACATTTTCATCATATCTTAAAAACGAACATATTTACTTTAAAATACAATGCTTAAAGATGACAGATAAGAAAAAAAAAAAACCGATCTCTAACTCAAACAGGAAAAGGCTAAAGATAAAGGAGAAATGGCATATGTTAATAGAAAATACTCCCCGATTATGTATTAGCATTGGTATTATTTTGCCTCGAAAGTCACTGCAATTCCATCATATTTTGCTAGATATTCTGGGTCTGGTCAGGCGGAGTTTCCCTTTCTTATGTTCAGATTTATTGCTCTCGTAATTCGGGCTCTGGTATCTGTGAGAATTCGTTGCCTCAAACCGGCCTTTCAGCCAGTAAGTTTATAATTGGGCTGGTTTAATATTACAATTGGCCAAGTGGATGTGGCGTTCACATGGTCAATCTTCAGAGCATGTCTAGACGTGTTTCACTTCAGGGGTGGCCTTTCTTGGCGTAGTATGAAGGTCAGCGCCACTTACTGACTGAACATTTCGTCACAAACAGAATCCTTGGTCATTAATCAGCATAGAGAGAAAAATAACAGACTCGATTAAATTCTTCAGTAGTGGGATGCCCTTTCACCATGAGTTTTGGGTGTAATTAGACGATTTTATTGACATTAGGAAGGGTCTATGCAGGTCAAAAGATTAGTGGCCAGAGTCTTCACTATTCTAATCTCTATATAAGTTTCTTAATATGCATAAAATTATCAAATAGTAGGTAGATTGAATATGAAAATGCCTCAGGGCATTAAGTTAGAGTCTCAGAGAGGTAGATGGAAGAAGTAGACTCTATAGCCAGGCTTTTAGTACACAGTTATTAGAAAGTTTAAAAAAAAGATTAGACATGTATTTGGCGTACGTGGTTATGCATCGTTTTATAAAGTGGCACAGATGTAAAGAACTCCCGTATCCAAAATAACAATAAGATTCTAAAACGCACATATCTCCTGTAAAAGCAAACCAAGCAAATCAGCCCAGGACGCTTTATCTTCGCCGCGCAGGTTTTTTTTTTTTTTTTTTTTACATAAGAGCGAGGGAAAAATTTTCACTTTTCGTTCTTAGCCGGTCGTAAATTTTGTGTGGACTCGTGGAGGTGTCAGGCCGCGACCTCTGTTGGCGCCTCCATCGCCTGGTCCGCGTCACTGCTCGCATTTCACGCCCAGTTCGATGCTCACAATCATTCCGGCAGTGTGATCTCTCTCCCGCCGGTAATTCCTCGTGTCAGTTTTGAGATGCAGGCCTGTCACTCTTGCCCGATATCAGTAACGCGACTCCCCTTCATCCTGCGCAATGCATAGGTCGTTAGCTGGGTATTGTGACCTGTCTCAACAACAAATTGGGCTCTCGTGTGTTGGTGAGTGGCGTGAATGTGTGTGTGCATGTGTGTTTGTGTTGGATGGAAGAGAGGAGGAACATGTTTGGCTCTTTGTCTTTCTTTGTCTCTCCCAGTTGTGCAAATCTCTACAGCAGTTTCAGCTACCCTAGACTTTCCAGCTCAACCTGCTTTCCAGCACCACAACTGCATAATCATGAGACTTGCTGGAATTGATTGACAGGAAAACGGGTTATGTCATTTTGGGCTTGACGTCACTGCATCATGACGTATGGCGGCGCATTGCACTAAATCGTTCATGACGCGTTGTGACCAGACGGAAAGAACTCATTGGTAACGTATCGTATTACTCGTTCTAGGATTTCTAGCAAGTGTACGTGTAGTGGAGAGAATAATGTAGCAATAACTCATCCTTACTACTATTGCTCATGTGGTGATGGAAACAAAGTGACAGGAAAATGATCAAGTTATTTTACTCTCATTCCTTGTCCATAAACTTTGAGAGTTGTACATGGGGTGGAAGAAGCAATGTAACAAGATCGCCTCCATAATTTGGTATTCAGTAATCTTGGTGTGAAGATAAAGAGAGTACGTAATGATAGCGGAAGGAACATGGCACAGATATAAATGCAAATCTGCACCTCTAATTAAAAAGCGTCTATGTACATTTTCCTTCAAATATGTATGTAAATCAGCATGTACAGGAGTCTTTACGATATGTTTATTTCTGTATGCACCTGACATTACTACGCATTTCCAACTAAACGCTACATTACGCTATACTATCTGCCAAATACTTTTCCTGAAGGTAATGCTACGCCCATTTCCTTCGAAGCAATTCTTACTTTAATGCTGTGGAGAGTGTAAATGAGAGACGGGAATGTGGCTTTGACTACATCTCAGGTCCGTATTCAGAAACACTTTTCTTTCACCGTGACTATTTTCCAAGGCTACAGAGATGATAAGCGGGATTTTCAATTGTGTTTTTCCAGTTAATAATGCAGAAACATTGTCAGTCTGCCTCTAGAACAGTAAAAAAACACCTTAAAAACTCCTGTAAATTTAAGTAAAGCCTTTTGAAATAGTGGAGGTGAAGCACAGAAGTGTTTGAAAATAGGAGCCTCAGAGCAGCAGCCGAGCGTGGAGTGGCACAATGTTAACTAGCATTAGGTCGTGCATGTAATAATGATGAGACTCGCCCTTTGACTTGGAAATTTCTGTATGAAGGAGAAAAAAAGTCTGAATTCCATTGGTGCTGGCCTTCGCGTTGTGCTTAGCTTATTATGCATCAATGATTGGTGATTGCAAAGTGCAGCTGTGGGTATTAATATTTATGGCATTTATCCTGCGTTGATTGCGTTGGGTGTGTTCATTTTAGCTCGCCTGCAGCAGGAAAATCAACAAAACCAACTGGAATAACTGTCATAATGGTAATCAGATTAAAGTAAATAATATATGCTCTTTACACTGTGCTCATACATACAAACATGTTAATACCAATATCTGACGGTATGATTATTACTCTTCGACATATACCCTCACTTTTGCCTTCATTTGGTGTGTCTGCACTAAGGAAATCAACAAAAACAATGAGTTTGACAGAGATAATGGTAATCGTATTAATGTAAGTAATATGTGTTTCTCTCCGTATTGGCGACGTGTTAATATCAATACCTGACGGGAATGTTATTAACTCCTGACATATACCTTGCCCTCAACACAAGGCGAAATACAACAACAATTCATTTCTGGATTTTTATGGGAATATAGAAATTTCTGGTGCAAAATATAATTGTTACAAAATGTGTGCCGTTACATGGGCAACGAAAAATGATACTATGACAGGAAACACTCTCTCTCTCTCTCTCTCTCTCTCTCTCTCTCTCTCTCTCTCTCTCTCTCTCTCTCTCTCTCTCTCTCTCTCTCTCTCTCTCTCTCTCTCTCTCTCTCTCTCTCTCTCTCTCTCTCTCTCTCTCTCTCTCTCTCTCTCTCTCTCTCTCTCTCTCTCTCTCTCTCTCTCTCTCTCTCTCTCTCTCTCTCTCTCTCTCTCTCTCTCTCTCTCTCTCTCTCTCTCTCTCTCTCTCTCTCTCTCTCTCTCTCTCTCTCTCTCTCTCTCTCTCTCTCTCTCTCTCTCTCTCTCTCTCTCTCTCTCTCTCTCTCTCTCTCTCTCTCTCTCTCTCTCTCTCTCTCTCTCTCTCTCTCTCTCTCTCTCTCTCTCTCTCTCTCTCTCTCTCTCTCTCTCTCTCTCTCTCTCTCTCTCTCTCTCTCTCTCTCTCTCTCTCTCTCTCTCTCTCTCTCTCTCTCTCTCTCTCTCTCTCTCTCTCTCTCTCTCTCTCTCTCTCTCTCTCTCTCTCTCTCTCTCTCTCTCTCTCTCTCTCTCTCTCTCTCTCTCCAGTGGACAGGGCGTGCATATGAAAATGGATTTATATTTTTCTCCATTGTACTGAAAACACTTGATGTTTTTCTCTCCATTTTTCCATTCCACACATGACAAATTCTCCCTCCTGAGGCAGCGAGAGGCGGGCAGCTTCTCGTGCACTTTGAAGAAAAACGTGCCGGTGGCTCTTCAGTTACGTCAGCGGGGTCTGTAGCTGGTCCTCTATGTAGCACTCACGATAGATACGTAAGCTTGAAGGCTTCTGTAGTTTTTCTTGGTGGTGGTTGTGGTGGTGGTTTGTATTTGCCATTTCCAACATGTATATTGTATTTCCATGTTTTGCTGAATATAAATTTTATTGGGTTAATCCACAACTTCTGGTGAGGGTGAATTCAATCAAGGAGCGGCGTGCCGACCCATAGCGAGGGAAGCAGACCACAGCCTGCATTTGTGGAAGCGCCTGTGTGCAGCAATGTTGGCATGTATAATGTATAGCTCCACTAAAGCTTGACGTTTTCATCAATACAGAAGTAGTGTGGCTAACCAGATTTCTTGGAAAGGCGCAGAGTAGCAAGATTTTTTTTTTTTTTGTGTGTGTCCATCCTATTGTAGTGAAGGTAAGTGAATTATTATAAGGCGATCGATCATGATGATCCCAAAATGGACTTGTGTCTCGCCCTCCCACTCGCTCGTGAGTGGGGAACAAGCGGAGTGTCAGAGATAAAGTGATGCTGACAAGATTTCTTACGCCTTTATCATCGTGTTTCTTTGACTAATAACCACCGTCATATCTAAAATGTTTAATGATTTACCTTTTGGTGGTCTTGTTTGTTGATAATCCATATATCTTGAGAGAAGAGGAGCATGTAAAAACGCAAACAATTTCAATAAAGGTGTATCATACTACCACGTACATGACAATATGGTATGTGTCCCTGTAATGAAATCTCAGATAGCTAAAATTTATACTAAAAACAGGGAAATTGAAACTTTACAAAACTCAAGATATCCATAATGATACTCCCATTATCGTACGTCTTGTGAATCGGTGTTTTGTCGAGGCTCGTGGAAAGGAACATTAGGAAGTATTAGGAAGGTGGCCATAAACATTGATTGGTGTGTAACGGTCGTGTCAAACCTGAGATTCATAACCACCTGCTATGCTGTTAATGGTCCACGCCTCATGATGGAGTGGCTGGCGGATCCCGATGAAGACTAAGGGGCGTGGAATTGGTAAAGTGTAATATACAAATTCTGTTTCCGAAAATAGAGTAGCCACGATGATTATTATAACGTACAATGTGAATATCAGCAAAACATTACGTCGAAACAGAACAAAAATATCTAAGCTTGTTTTTTCAGCAAGTAAATCCAACACCACACACCTCCTTCTCTCTCTCTTCCTTCCTTCTCCTCGAACTGATTACCAAGAAGGTTTTGAAATATATAAGCTTTATGAAATATTGCAATCCAATTAGTCTTCCTAGATTCATACTCTTATAAGGCTGCTGAGTGAAGGGGATACCGGAAAGGATCTTGTTGACGAGGCTTCATACACGTACATATCCCTTCAGGTTTCTTTGAGTCTTCCTTGCATCAGTAATAGAGGACAGCGGGAACTTGCCTCAAGATTGCGGGGGTGAGCCGGCGCGTTTGTGAGTGAGTGAGTGATGAAGTGAAGGGAAAGTTTGTAAGCTTCAATTTGTAGTTTTACGTATAAAGTTTTTGATTTAAGCTCGTGTGTTTCTTTTTTTTTCTTCACTCTTTTTCTTTTCGTCTTTCAGTCTTGTCAGCACACACACACACACACACACACACACACACACACACACACACACACACACACACATATAGGAAACAAAGAAATAAGATACAGGCTATCCCCCCAAAAAAAGTAAGATAGAACTCTTTTCTTTAACACAATCCAACTACAACCTTGAGGGAAGCTAAATACAAACACCACCAAAGTAGGCAACACATTAATCTCGTGTCGCGAAGTTGAGAGCGAGCGAGCCCCGATATTTATTTTTGTTTCATTTTACTGCGCTGTTGACGGGGACCTGACACACGATTTAATTGCATTTCGTATTACTTCTGTAAATTGTCCCACGCGTCAGTTATTGCTGCCTACGGAACACACGCGGCAGGTGATTGGTGTCACGGCTTAATCAAGTACACAGCGGATGGAAAAATACGACTGCGATGGCTGCACATTCCCCTCCTTCCATTCAAACATGTTACAGAGAGAGAGAGAGAGAGAGAGAGAGAGAGAGAGAGAGAGAGAGAGAGAGAGTGTGTGTGTTTTACTGTTTGATCTGCTGCAGTCTCTGACGAGACAGCCAGACGTTACCCTATGGAGCGAGCTCAGAGCTCATTATTTCCGATCTTCGGATAGGCCTGAGACCAGGCACACACCACACACCGGGACAACAAGGTCACAACTCCTCGATTTACATCCCGTACCTACTCACTGCTAGGTGAACAGGGGCTACACGTGAAAGGAGACACACCCAAATATCTCCACCCGGCCGGGGAATCGAACCCCGGTCCTCTGGCTTGTGAAGCCAGCGCTCTAACCACTGAGCTACCGGGGCGTGTGTTGTGTGTGTGTGTGTGTGTGTGTGTGTGTGTGTGTGTGTGTGTGTGTGTGTATGTGGGTGGGTGGGTGGGTTGCTAGGTGTTACGTGTACAATTATCTTTTCAAGTGACATAGTGTGATTATTTTCGTGTGTGTGTGTGTGTGTGTGTGTGTGTGTGTGTGTGTGTGTGTGTGTGTGTGTGTGTATGTGTGTGACGGGCGGACTCAGAGAAAATAAATCTTCGTGGGATTCTGTTTTTCCTCACAAACATTCTTGAAGTATTTTTAGAAGGGCGCCCCTCGAGCCGTCCTTATGGTCCTGCACTCCACGCCCTACCCTCCCCGCGGCGCCTCTCCTCGCTGCCTCTGACGGCCTGTGTTGTCTCTGCGGCATGACTGAACTGGAGTGCGAGTTAGGAAACACGAGTGAATTGAGTGAGCACTAGTGGGTACAAGGATTCATTTCCTTGCTGTATCAAAGAATCTCCTTCCCTCTCTGTCTCTCTCTCTCTCTCTTTCTCTCTGGCTCGCTCTTCCCTCCCCCCTCTCTCTCTCTCTCTCTCCCCTTGGATGGCTCTTGCTAATAAAAAATAGGAGTGTTTTGTTTTCAACGTAAATAAGCCCAAGGCGATTTACGATTTCTCGCATGCAACGAAGCGCCGTCACCAGCCAGTTTGGTCCCCATGAACCTCCGTTGTCCAGTCTTATCACCTCCCCGGGCGATTTATGGTCCTTGCCTCAGGGGAGACTTGTAAGGAACCTCCCCGGCGTCCCCAAAACACACAGCAGACACCATTCACAGAGGCTGATAGGCTGGCTTCCTTTGCTGACTAGACACACACACACACACACACACACACACACACACACACACACACACACACACACACACACACACACACACACACACACACACACACACACACACACACACACACACACACACACACACACGCACGAACACACATCACACATACATACAGAATAGTAAGTGGTAAGTCGTTCAGTGTTCACAGTTCTGTTTTTCAAGGGGACGTGGCGCTGTTCTTGCGAGTGCATCAGTGTCGCACGAAGTACATACTGGAAAATGTAAGGTGTTTTTTCAGTCTTTCCTCCGTTGGCTTGAGTTTCTTTCCCACTCGCCTCTCTGCTCGTCTCCTGCACCGTATTGCCTCAACTTTCCTCTCTGTCTTCACCGAGGATGGCTGTTTAAAGCCTTCAAACGGCCACCAGTTGTCTTTGGAATCTCGCGAGTTGTTATTCGAGACCACTTTGTCTGTGTCTTCTGAAGGAGTCTGATGTTGCCTTCCGTGGCGGTCTATCCTCCTCTTCCTCTTCCTTTGCCTGTGCCTCTTTTCAGTCTCTTCTTTTTCTTTCCCTTCTTTCTCGTCCATCTTCTCCCCCTCCTTCTCCTCCTCCTTCGAGCTCTTTCTCCATTTCTTTATATTATCTCTTCGTTTTTCCCTTTTTCTTTCACATTCTCATCTTCCTCGTCGGCTTATTCCTCCCGTCTTGCTCTTTCCTTTCTCTCGCTCTTCTCTTCTCCTTCTCATTACTCTGCATTATGTTCTTTACGGAAGCAGTCGCACGTGTAAATGCAAAGTGGAAAATCTTCATTACATTTTATTATTATGTCAAGCTATTACGACGACGTGAATGTTATAACCTCCTTGTTACTTCGGAAATGGCCTCCTTACTACGCTCGGACGGCGATAAGTAGCGAGCAAGACAAGCAGCTGCTGGAACACTGTATGAGGGAGAGGCAATGGGGGAGTCAGGTCAGTAAAGGAACCACATTCTTAAAGCTTTCGTTGTCTTGTCTCGTCCGCTTTGAACTCCTTCAGTACTGGGACGGTTTTTTACCATGAGTTTTGTGTGTGATTAGACGATTTTATTTACTTTAGGAAGGGTCTGTGGAGGTGTGTTGAGATTAATAGTCAGAGTCTCCACTATTTAAATTTTCACATAAGTTTCTAAATAGTAAGCAGAACGAATATTAAAACTCGTCATGGTACTGAAGGGGTTAAGAGGCTCTAATGGAAGTTACTGCAGTTCCCAAGAGTAGTTTCGTGACCGCAGTGATATTTTAGGAACCATTTTGCATCATCAGTGAGGTAAACACTCATGAGAACCTGACTTATTACCTCACCGACCTTTTTATAATGTTTTTTGTAAGAGCCACTCACTTTTCAAAACAGGGTCTGGCTGGACGGAAGCTACTGGAAGGGTTGGCCGCCATCAACGTCCATCTCAGTGACAAATTAGGTTTATAAACCCGGCCATAAAATCCTGGTATACTTTCATTGTTTAGAATCAGGACTGGCTTATTGTGCAACTTCGCAACTGCATCGCCGGCTGTCAAAATATTCTCCCCATAAAAACACAACTAGTGTGTGTATAATGAACATTGACACGTTGATTAATTCACGGACGCCCTATAAAATCTGATAGATTGTACGGCAGAAGACAGAGAACTGAATGTACACTCATTATGCTAGGGGAAATAAAGGCTTGCTCTTTATCGGCTTGTCATGGAATAGAAAAATTGAAAAAGTGAATTTGAGTAATTAACGATGGCAGGGTATATTAGTGCTTTCGCTGTGATGATGTGCATGTGTGTGTGTGTGTGTGTGTGCGTGTGTGTGTGTGTGTGTGTGTGTGTGTGTGTGTGTGTGTGTGTGTGTGTGTGTGTGTGTGTGTGTGTGTGTGTGTGTGTGTGTGTGTGTGGTCTGTATTCAAAAGCGCTCTGCTCTCTCACCACGACTGTTTTTCAAGGCCACAGAGATAATTAGCTGTGTTTGCAAGACTATTTCTCCAGTTAATAATAAAGAAATCTTGTCACTCCCTCTGAAACTGTAAAATACCTTAAAACTTGTGTAAATTTAACTAAACCTTCATGAAATAGTGGAGATGGGGCACAAAAGTTCTGAGAATACGAGCCTGTGTATCATGTGTATTCCAAGTCACGCTAAGCTGCCCTACACTGTCTCCTCATCCCAGCACGTCGACCTGTGGTAAGCTGAGGCAAAGGGCAATACACCCACGTTGTTCAGGAAGGAAAGGTCAGGTTTTGCATTACGCTTTACATGTCCTTCATTTGCAACAATCACCCTATTGGCCTGGATTGATATGATGCCATTTGAGAGCAAACAACGACCAAATTTATATATTGAGCGTGGCATTCAGCTGTGGAATTAGACCGTTCGTTTCCTCCACAGTGATGGCGCTTTGATTTGCCAGTAAAATAAACTACACTAACAACTCTATATAAAAGTGTGTAAAAGGTAAATATTGCCTTGAAAATGTATGCTCTCTATTGTCCCTCTGAGGACGTACTGTAGCTGCTGAAAATATCTATGGCATCGTTTTTCTCTTTGTTTTACGCTGATTATCGAATGAATTTTTATGAACTGCTCGTGAAATGAAATTGTCATCTGTTTAGGAAGAGAAATATTTGTTTTACGTTTGTTTTTCGTTTTATGTGGTGGACAGACTCGATATATGCTTTTAACCTCTTCAGTAATGAGACGCATTTTTACCTTGGCTTTTGGGTATGATTAGATTATTTTATTTACATTAGGAAGGATCTATAGAGTTTTGAAGGTTAATGGCCAGAGTCTTCACTGTTTTTATTTCCCCACGTCAATTTCTGAAGCTGTTTAAAATACCAAATAGTAAGCAGAATGAATATGGAAATGTGTTATGGTACTGAAGAGATTAACAAGTTCAAGGCGAGTGAAAGGACACGTATTGATATGAAAGAAGGATAATGCAAAAAACATGGAAAAAGGAAAATGTAAATCACATAACACAAATGATAATTGACCAGGAACATTTTCACTAATAGTAATCCATGATAACAATGTAAACAACTCTGGGAATCTCTGGTAAACTCTGGAACTCCCTACCTGCTTCTGTATTTCCAACTTCCTATAACTTCATTTAAGAGGGAAATTTCAAGACATTTATCCCTTATTTTTGGCTAACTCTCACAAACCTGCAAGGGAACTGTCAACAGTGCCCTTTTTTATTTCATGTTGCTCTTGACCAGCTTTCCTTCTAACATTAAAAAAAGCTTAGATAGTGAAATAAAACAAACCAAGAACTTTAAGACCTACTGATATCTAATTCCTGCACTTAGACATCTAACGACCGCTTTGATGTGAGGATAATTGAGGAGAATTACTTATATTTTTCACGTCTCACTTATTTCTAAGAGCCCTGCATTGTTGAGCGACCAGAAAAATAGTGAAAGCAGGAAGTAGAGGGGGACGAGGCTGTAGGTAGGTCGCGTGGGTGGCTAACAGTAAGGCCCGTATTTTGAAACGCTTTACTCTCTCACCATCGCTGCTTTCCAAAGGCTCCAGTTGAAGATGCTCGTGTTTATAAAAGTATTCTTATGGTTCTGGTGATGGATTGGCATGATTTCTAGTATGTTAAAAGGAGAAAATGTCTTGAAAACCCGGCTAGTTGTCTCTGTGGCCGTGAAAAATTGTCGTAGTGAGAAGGGAAAGCGTTTCTGAATACAGGCGCTTTGGTACATATTCAAAAACGCTTTGCTCTCTTACCACGAATATTTTCTAAGACCACAGAGATGATTAATGGGATTTTCAAGAGTGTTTTACCAGTTAATGATGGAGAAATCTTGCCACTCTGCCTCTAGTACTGTAAACACACCTTAAAAACTCGTGTAAATTCAAATAAAGCCTTTCAAAATGGCGGAGGTGAAGAGCAGAAGTGTTTGAGAATACGTGTAAGGCTGGAGGTATGTTTTGTAAGTGTAAATCTAGTAGGAATTGACGGAAAGAAAGAGGAAAGGGGAAATGGGAAAGGGAAAGGGACCCACTGCTGCCTGGTGACTCATTCCTCTGTCCGCTGTTGCGTAATTGATATTCTGCTTGTGACTCATTCTCTTTGTATCCTACACGTGCTTTACTCATTCATACTATGCACGTGTCTCATTCCTTATATTCTACACGCGGGTCATTATTATTTTCTTTATTTATTTATTCATTTATTTACTTCTCGTTCTCATTTACTGCATGTTAACTTTGGCTTTTATTAGATTGTGTTTTTATTATATTCTGGACGTTCAATATTGACATTTTTTGTATAATTAATTGGGGTTAGAGTTTTTATTTACTTTATTGTCGTTGATTTATGTATATTGACTCATATTTTACTTCTTTTTTGGTCTCTAATTTATGTTTTATAGTTTATTATTTGTCTTTTTTTTTTTATTCCACGTGTCACTTTTACATTTTTTCGTCACATATTCCAAATCATTTTGTCGTTTTTTTGGTACATATACTTTTACCTGCAACGTTCATTCCTTCTATTTTTCACAAAACACACTTATTTCTCTATACATTATTGCCTTTGATATCTTTTTATTTATTTCTATGCTTTTTTTTTTTTTTGGCGCCACGTTGACTATCACTGAAATTTTACAACCCCAACTTTTCTCTACATAATATTACCTTTGATATATTTCTTTTTATTTTTGTTCGTTTTTTTTTTCGCGTTACGTTGACTACCACTTTATTATTACGCCATCTTTGCTTTCGGGTCACGGGAAGGATTTTATTGCGTGATTCATATTCCAGCAAAACTGTACGTAGCTTCCTGCATTGAAATATACTTGCTTTGGTCAGAAGGCGCATTTGACCTATTTATGACCAGCATTTTGTGCTTTAGAGTGTAGGGGCCGCGTTTTTCTTTCCTCTCTCTCTTTGTGGAGTCCTGAAAACCACTGTCGACTCCTTAATTTTTGAGATGTGAGTGGTTTAAAAAAGAGAGAAAGTTAAAAAGTAGCCAGAGGGAGATGTTTTAATTACGTAGAGGTGGTATCCTACTCTATATTTCCCTCCTGAGCACTCTTCTTGCCTTGGTATACCTAATTATCCCCCACTCTCTCACCTCTCTTCCTGTGGCCTAACAACTCTCGAGGTTCCTTCCACAACTGTAGTCAAATGAGAGAGTGACGGTCTTTCCACTGTTGTTACCTTTTCTTTATAGACTTGAGGTGTTAATTAGAAAAGCCACATGGGAGACCCTTTTCTTTGATTTCGATATCATGCCGCTGCTTTTTCTCATTTTCTCATTTTTCCTCATCCTATTCATCCTCATCGTCTTGAAAATCGTGGCCCTTTGATTCTCTTCATTTTGCTCTCAACGTCACCACTTGCCCTTTAATAGACTAGCTGCTGATATCTCCTCCTGCAGCACACACTCCTGGCGGCTTCTTTTCCTCCTTTCCTCTTCCCCATACCCACCAGTGACTCCTCTGTCCCTCCTCTCTCTCTCTCTCACTCTCTCTCACTCTGCCGTCATTACTTGTGCCTCAGAAACGCCTCAGGTACCCACTACTGAAATCACGTCTCGCTTGCTTCTGGAGACTCTTCTACCTAGGCTCTCTTCACTCTTCACTCCTGCATACGTGGACACTATACACGACACACGCAGTCTCTCTCTCTCTCTCTCTCTCTCTCTCTCTCTCTCTCTCACTGGGAATCTTGGAAAAAAAGGGGAAAAAATTGAGTTAGTATGGATGTCTTCACTTAGTCGGACGAACGAGGAAGCAGGCAAGGACACACACACACACACACACACACACACACACACACACACACACACACACACACACACACACACACACACACACACACACACACACACACACACACACACACACACACACACACACACACACACACACACACACACACACACACACACACACACATATAACATGACGTAAAAATCCACATAAATTGGGCCTCCACTTCTGTCCGCCATGAAATATGTAGTGGCTGGCGTCGGTGGTGAACGAGATGACGAGGGCATAATGAGTGGCGATGGCTTTAAGAGGTCGTCAATGTGGGGGCGCAATTTACACGTTCACCGACTCAAATTGCAGTCAGAATTGCGCTGTAATCTGAACTTTGGTTAACGCCGCGGCTGTGTAATGCATGATCCGTAATGTTTTCCGAATATATTTGTCGTTTTCCCTTCTCCCATCAACTTGTTATTCGATGATATTCACAAAAGGAAGTGTGTGTGTTTGTATGTGTCTCATGTTATTAATTTTACATGTGTCCTTATGTTGGCCTTCTTAATATCTTTATCCAATTTATAGTATCCCATTGCAAACGGAAAGACGACATGAAGCGAAGCAAAAGTTATATTGAAAATAATGCCTTAATAATTCTAGAAACATTGGTATGGCAAGTTATCAACATCACAGAGGGACATGGGTGGGTGGATGGGTTAGTGGTGAGAGAGGGTCTATAAAGATGGGGAGACTGTTAGTATAGCAAGTTGGCAACATTACAAGGGGGACGTGGGTGGATGTGAGGGTGGGAGGAAGAAGGTGTGAAGATGAGGAGACTAAGTTACGATATACAGATTTATTTCAAGGTTATGATTTTTTGACATTTCCATCGTCTTTAAAGATTATAACAGCATGTCTTATAGAAAAGTAGTAGGCAATTTTGCTAACGAATATTCCACTGTCATTCTTACTTTCTCTTTAGACAACCTACACTAGAGATTAACCCCTTTAGTACTGGGACGCTTTTCTACCTTGAATTTTGGATATGATTAGACAATTTTACTACATTAAGAAGGGTCTATGGAGTTTAGAAGATTAGTCAACCAAGTCTTCACTATTCAAATCCCTCACCTTAAGTTTTTGAAGCTGTATAAAATCGCCAAAAAGTAACCAGAATGAATAGGAAAACGCAGTATGGTACTGAAGGCGGTAAATATAAAAACTATTGTATATATTCAACTCCCTCCATTTCTTTCCCTCTGTAGTCAACTAACAGACTCCCCAATATTCCTTTTAGACAACAGACACACTGGAGCTTAATATAAAAACTACTACGTATATTCAATTCCCTCCATTCCCTTCCTTCTATAGTCAACTAGCAGACTGCCCCACCTTACTCTGAACATTCCACCCACTACATCCTTTTCTCTTCCTGGATAAAATGTGGATAGAAAAGAGGAGAAAATTTCACCGTTGGGAGTAACAAGGAAGGATGGAGTGGAGAGGAGCTGGGTGATGGTAGTGGTAGTGGTGGTGGTGGTGGTGGAGGGTCTGGGATCGATAACATGCCATCTGATGAGGGCAAGGTTGTATTTGCTGTCCGGATGAGGCACTCCTTGAAAACCGCGCCGGGAAACTCTTTGAAGAGGAAGCAGGAAAGCGTGACGGCGGTGGCGGAGGAGGAGGAGAAGGAGGAATAAAAGTAAAAAGAAATAAGAAAAGCCCAGCCAAACGGGAATGAAAGAAATGAGAGAAGGAAAAGAAGGTAAAAAAAGAAAGAAAGATAAAAAATGAATAGGAAAAAATAAAACGAAAAAAAGGAGATGGAGGAAGAAAATTGAAAAAGAAGATTAAGGTTTAGGTGAACAAGATTAAAAAGACTGAGAAGACGAGGAAGACCACGATGATGATGAAAACTGGAGAGAGAGAGAGAGAGAGAGAGAGAGAGAGAGAGAGAGAGAGAGAGAGAGAGTGTGTGTGTGTGTGTGTGTGTGTGTGTGTGTGTGTGTCAGTGTTTGTAAAGCTTCACTCCTCTTTGGTGCTTTTATCCCCACCTGGGTCAAGAGGCATAAAGTTTTGTGTCTCCCATCCTTCCCTCCTCTCATTGTGTCGCTTCCTGCTTCCTGCTCATGCTGGAGAACTTGTTTGAATTTCATGAGTGGGAATACTTTCCTTCCCGTGCCAGCCTGGGAGGAGGAGGAAGGGAAGAGGAGGAGGAGGTAGCTGGGAGGAGGAGGAGGTAGGTGGGAGCATCAGGAGGAGATACCCTTAAAACACAAGGAGAGACGGGGGAAGCAGAATACAGGCAGGAAGGGACGAAAAAAGGACAAAATATAGCTAAGTGTTGTCATGTTAAAATTCGCCTTTACGGCTTGATGCAGATTAAAGGAAGTGGAAAGAGTGATTTTGTGTATGAATTCTGGGTATCAGACTTACAAAAACACTGCAGTTGTGATATTAGAAGAGACTACCGACTTGGAGGAGTGAGGGAAAAGACACAGAAACAGACAAATAGATTTAACTCTGGATATTGAGATGCAATTTTACTTTAATTTTTTTTATTTGCGTGATTAGACGATATAATTTGCATTAGGAATGGTCTATGTAGGTCAAAAAATGAATGACCAGACTCCACTCTTTTAATCCCCTCACATAAGTTTCTGAAGGTGTGTAAATTCACCAAAATAATAACCAGAATGAATATGAAAACGCGTCAAATTAGTGAAGAGGTAAAGATACTGAAAGACATGGACAGGAGACACAGAATAGAACATGTGAGGTTGGCTGGTGAGATGGAAAACTAGTTGCTCGGTCCCGGTTTAAGGATGTGGACAATTGGGTTACTTTTAAGAATATATTGTACGTAGTTTATTGGTAGTATGATTCATTTTACGTGCACAATACTTGTTTTCTGTTGATCAGTACAATTTTCACAAGGATAGACTACTGTTTTCGTCAGGATATGAATGACAACATACATTTTATCCTAGACCGAGACTCAGCGGCAAGTTTAGAATAGGCATACTTAAGATGTCAATGATTACTGACGACAAAGAATTGAAGCCTCGGTAACGTAAATCTCAATACAGCCAAAGAGGAGATAGATTAATTAATAGTTTACTGAAGCATAAGGACAGGATGTAAAAATATGTGAGGTTTGCTGATGAGAGAGAAAGCTAGAGGTCCAAGATTGCTAACGACACAAAATTGGAGCCTAGGCAAAGTAAATTTTATTTCAGCCAAAGAGAGAGATAAATTAATACATAGATTACAGGAGCATGTGGGCAGAAGGTACAGTGTGAGAGAAAGTGAAGCTGACAAACATGCCAACAAGAAATCCATATTTGCTGACTAAATAGAACTAAAACCTCGGTGTACTGAATTTCAACACTACGAAAGACAGGATCGTATGAAAAAGATCGACTTCATTGTATACGAAAAAGAATTTACTTTACTGTTTTTTAATACGACAAAGAATCTCCTGTTTCGAGACGGACGGAGAGGAAAACTGTGAAGAAAGAGAATAATACAGCTACGTGAAAATGGTGTTAATGCTTAGGTGAGAGCTGGCTTGGTCTAACATCGCCGAGCTTCGAGAAACTTGGGAATTTGTGCTTGAAAAAATACTGGATAATGTGGAGAGTTGTGACGTTCCTTCGTATTTATTTTGCGAGAGATTTTGTCCTGAATTAAATCTGGCTAAAAACACGAAGGAAAATTATAAATATTGTGGAGGCGGTGAGCGTGAAGAGGAGGAAGAGGAGGAGGAGGAGGACGAGGAGGAGGAGGAGGCGTCACCGTGCTCCTGAAATGATGGCACGGTTACTGAGACGTGTGTGTGTGTGTGTGTGTGTGTGTGTGTGTGTGTGTGTGTGTGTGTGTGTGTGTGTGTGTGTGTGTATTTGAGACAGAAACAATGAATACGAAACACAATAAATTTTTAAAGGCATGAAAAATTGGTAAACGAGTGAGTTCTAGGAATAAAAAAAATGGCAAAAAGTAAAAGGTGCAAAAGGAAGTCTATGAAAAATACCACATCATCATCCACCATGACTCCAGCGGTGGTGAAAGGCTTCCCTCAACCTTTCCCACTTGTCTCTGTCACCTGCACCTCTCTCTATTCCACCCCGTTGCAGTCTTCATATATAAGAGAATGGTATAGACATTATGAAAAATAGATAGATAAGTAGATGATAGACGCTGGAACTCCCTGTCTGTGTCTGTATTACTAACTCCCTATGACTTGCCGTAATTCAAAAGAGATGTTTCAAGACATTGCCCCTATCCTTTGGCTATTTCTATCGGCTCTATAAGGACACTGGCAAATCAGTGGACCTTTTTCTTTATATTCTTATTGCCAAATGCCCAATCCTCCTCTGTTATATAAAAAAAAAAAAAATGGAGAGACTGTTAGCTAGGTAGAAATATAATATTACCACCATATATACAAAATCACAAACTTTATTCATATATTAGAGAATGGTATAGAGAGCTCGCGCGATAGACAAACGTATATATGGAGGGATAATTAGCCTGATAGAGAGCCAGAGAGAGAAAAAATTACCACTATTACATACTCATAAAACCACATAAACTTTACTCACACAGCACCAGAGCAACCAACTTTATGCTTCTCTCTTACTCATAAGGAGAAAGAAACAGTGTGACTTGTATTACGCTATGCTTAGATTTAGCGAGTGCCGCCTGGACTTGCACTCTCCTTGGGCAGTAGAGCCAGAGTGCCAGAGATCCACAGAGCCAGAGAGCCAGAGAGCCAGAGCCAGACAGCTTTCCTTCTTAGTTTACCAGATCGATGGCCCGGAGGCGGCAAGTGGGCGGCGCTGGGCGTGTGGACTCTCGCTTCTCGGTAGCTTTTTTTGCATCAGATGGTGAATGAAGCAGACTTCTATCAGATGCGCACTCAGTTATTTTGTCACAGGGAAGGTGAAAAGAATAAGAGAAGGTGCGGGAAGTCAATCAGTTAATGTAATATTGTTGTTAGAGGTTCCTCAGAGACTTAAGAGTTGTTTTGATATATATATATATATATATATATATATATATATATATATATATATATATATATATATATATATATATATATATATATTCATTAATTTACTATGAAAGCACTCTCTCTCTCTCTCTCTCTCTCTCTCTCTCTCTCTCTCTCTCTCTCTCTCTCTCTCTCTCTCTCTCTCTCTCTCTCTCTCTCTCTCTCTCTCTCTCTCTCTCTCTCTCTCTCTCTCTCTCTCTCTCTCTCTCTCTCTCTCTCTCTCTCTCTCTCTCTCTCTCTCTGTGTGTGTGTGTGTGTGTGTGTGTGTGTGTGTGTGTGTGTGTGTGTGTGTGTGTGTGTGTGTGTGTGTGTGTGTGTGTGTGTGTGTGTGTGTGTGTGTGTGTGTGTGTGTAGGCTAATTTGAAGTTGACGGTGCGTGGGAAAGGCTATGTGTGTCTGAGAGCATCTTTAGCTGAGAGAGAGAGAGAGAGAGAGAGAGAGAGAGAGAGAGAGAGAGAGAGAGAGAGAGAGAGAGAGAGAAGAAAGAAAGTAAGATAAACACGAGTCAAGTAACATGAGAGGAACTATGAAGACTATGAGTGGCGACATTAGCACCAGAGTTCCTTCCTTGCATTAGCTCCTCCTTAAATGTGAACACGTAATGGACACAAGGGCGGACAGTCTTCAGGCGAGAGCTTCGAGGTGTAAGTCAAAGAAAATCCGAGCATGCATGATTAACGCCTATATTTAGAAACGCCTAGCTCTCTTACCACGACTGTATTCCAAAGCCACAGAGACGACTACCTGGGTTTTCAAAATAGTTTTTTCTTATAAGAATCCAAAAATCTTGCCAGTTCATCAATAGAACCATAAAAGTACCCTCAATAACTCGAGTCTATGCAAAAGTAGTGATGGTGAGAGAGCAAAGCGTTTCTGAATAAAGATTTAAGAGAGGAGAATATTAAAGGGTAATAGGGAGGAGAACAATTTACGGCCGTCAGCACGCGAGCAGTGTTTCTATTTCGGGTGCATTGCGTGTTGCACCTTCGTTTTCAGATACTGTCAGTCTCCATCGCCTCATTGCCTTCCGTGCTGTAACTTCAAGTGCTCGTATATTCCGCATTCTCTCTTCTAGTGTGAGTATTTGTCTAAGGAGTGGTAGTTGTAGTGTTCAATGCATCTAAGACAGGTTAAAGGTGTTGAATTTATGCATGTAATAATCGCTGTCCTAATCAACCTTCTACCTTACCTTTATTTTTACCAAGTCTCTTTCTCTGAACGTAAAAATGTGCCAGTCCAATCAACAGGTGAAGAGCCCAACCAGCCAGGCAGTTCGTTAGGAAACAAGGCGTATCATGTAAATACAGTGATGAGGTCTGTACGGGTGAGTGCTGTCCAAACACACACACACACAGGAGATCGGGCTCCTGGTTACAGGTTAGATATTGGCATTCCTTTCCCTGGTGATGAGAACGTGGCTTACCTGAGTAACCATAGAAACCTTTACTGCTGCTATCAAAGCGTCAAAGCAACTCTATTCTGCTTTTAGTGATGTCTCCTGAAGCCTTACTCTATACCTGCCAGAAGGATAGTGGAAGACAGTTTTACCTTGATATTTATGTACGATTAGATCATTTTCTTTATATTAGGAAGGGTCTATGGAGGTCAGAAGATTAATGGCAACAGTCTTTACTATTTCAAACCCCGACATAAGTTTCTGAAGCTGTATACAATTATCATGAAGTAAGCAGAATGAATGTGGAAACGCGTCATGGTACTCAAAGAGTTAATGTGGTGATTATGTTGGCATTTCTTAACTGCTTAAACTACAGGAAGACGGAGAAACAAATTAGACAGATAATTACAGTGTTGGCTTGTCTGCCCTGAGTATTCTTGGCCTTTGGAGCGATAAATTTCACTTCACGTCCTTCTCTATGTAGTGTACTTGGCAGCGTGCATAATACTCCCGACGTGCGGCTCGTCCTTGACTTGGCACCTGATGCATTATTCATCCACGCAGGTGTTGAGCTCGACTCTCATAGAAGGAGAACAATAGTGTCTGCTGTCGGACCAACCAACTCGCGTTAGATCCGTGCGTGGTGCGAGAGAGTGGAGCATAATATGAAGCATTTCTGCGTCGTAACTTCATTCCTTTCAAAAACCTCGACTTAATCTCTTCAGTACCATGACGTATTTTCATATTCATTCTGCTTACTATTTGGCGATTTTATACGGCTTCAGAAATTCATGTGGGAGATTAAAATAGTGAAAACTATGGCCATTAAGCTTCTAACCTCCAAACACCCTTTCTAATGTAAATAAAATGGTCTAACCGTACACAAATCTCAAGATAAAAATGTATCCCAGTATTAAAGGGGTTAAAATTACGTTTTTTTTTTTTTCTACATCATCAAAAGGAGAAGGAGTCTTGAAAACCTGCCTAATCATCTCTGTGGTCTTGGAAAATAGTGATGGCGGGAGAGTGAAGTGAATCTGAGCAAGTTTGGACCATATTCTCAAACACATTTGCACCGTACCTCCATTGTCTAAAAAAAAAAAAAAAAAAAAAAAAAAAAAATAAAAATAAACTAGTTAATGCTACGATTGTTTTTAAGGATGTTTGCATTGTTTAAGTGACATATTAACAAAAATTCTATAGTATAAACAAGATAAACACATATGAAAACCTCGCTAATCATCTCCGTGGCCTTTGAAAACAGTCACGTTGAGGGAGTGAATTAGTGAAGTGTTCCTAAATACGGACCAGAGACTCACGGTAAAGCAGTGACGCATCGAACCGTCCTTAAAAAACCGTGTAAGTGGCGTGCACATATCTCGCTGCAATTACGTACAGAATGCGGTCAGGTAAGACTTTTTAACGTGACTGAACTAGGAAGCCACAAAACACACAAAGAACGCAGGAAAAAAATAAAAAAAGGGAGAAAAAAAGTATTAATTAAAATGCATTTCACGCTTTGTATTTCAAATTATGTGGCGGAAACATGGGGAGGAGACCTGCAGAGGGGAACTGTATGCATAAAAGAGAGCACTGTAAAAGTCGTGGTGGTAGAATGCGTCTGGTTTTTACTGGCACACCTTTACTGCCCTTCGTAAAGTTTTAACGACTGATATTTGAAAAGAAACTCGCTCTAGAAATGGAAGAAACGTTATGATACAAAACTTTCCCACCACCGTAACACTCTTGCCTATTTCAATTCTTTGCTTAGCTATTCACTTTATCTTTCCCTCTCTTTTTATTTTAGTACGGGTGAAATGTTTCTCATGACCTGCACTTTTAAGGAAGACGTAAAATAAACTAACAGAAAGACTTGTCACATCGTCATAACACTCATGCTCTCTTCATTTCCTTGCTTTGTTTTTTACTTCTCAGCTTGAATACAGTCTCTTATTAACAACACAACATGTAATACTCGTTACTTTCCCGATTACTCAGCTTTACCACGTCTTTTAAACTTGTATGTCTTCCTTTGTGTTTTGTCTCGCTCCTGTGCACCTGATCTCGCTTTCTGCAGTCTGTCTTATCTGAGAACCTTGCAACATTAGGCTCTTGTAGTCCTCATCTTCTGTATTTACTCTGTTTACATTTGCAGTTCATGCTGCTTGACACATCTGCTCTCTTGTTCCTCGCCTTGGAAGTCTTTCACGCCAGTCTTTGTTCTCTTATTCATTACATAGTTTTCTTTTCATGCGTGACCTATCTATTGTCTTAAAATTTCATCTTGGAAGTCTTACACGTTCACTAAATATGCCCCCATTAATTCCACATCCTTACTCTGTTCTTCTTTCTTGCCTTATCACGAGAGCCAGGGATAGTTAGCTTAGCAGGCGCAGGGTCCCCTTTGCTTGGCTACGGCCTGATAAGGAATTCTTGCCTGGCGAGCACTGCGCATAAATTCTGTTTGAAATATAAGCAGAAATACTCCCCTCGTAAAATTGCTTGTTAGACAACCTTGCTCTCGTTAGGACAGGTTGTATGATTAACAAAACTATATTAGCTTAAGGTCTTCAGTACTGGGACACATTTTTACCTTGAGATTTGTGTACGTATGACCATTTTATTTACATTATGAAGAGTGTATGGAGGTAGACGATTAGTGTCCAGTCTTCACTATTTCAATCCTACATATGAGTTTCTGAAGCTATATAAGGTAAAATAGTAAGCAGAATTAATAAAGAAACGTGTCATGATACTGAAGGGGTTAAGGCAGTTCGGCAGGATGTGAAGGGTGGACATGCAGGAGTACGAGTATTGCGTACTTATAAAAAAGAAAAGAATAATGGCATAGTATGAATATATAATACTTCAACTAAACATCCTTGTCAGCATCGTTAAAGAAACTTGCATATGAATTCATCGTTGTCAATTTCCCTTGTGAATGGCACAGTGTGCTGGGTGAATTCCAAACACTTCTCAATCAGCTGATCGAATTAGTGAAGGTGCTTCGGAGTGCCTACAGTTTTTCCTCGAGGAGTTCTCATTAAAGTAAAAACTCCGTGTCAGCTTATGATTCTTTGCATTTCAGGTCCGCGTCTTCAGGTGAAAGCGAAACATTGGTGACTCGTAACATACATAAGTTTTAATCTTTTCACTACCATGACACGTTTTCATATTTATTCTGCTTACTATTTGGCGATTTTGCACAGATTCAGAAACATATATGGGGGTTAAAATGGTGAAGACTGTGGTCATCAATCTACTGATCTCCATAGACAGTTCATAATGTAAATAAAATCGTGTAATCATACCCAAAAATGAAGGTAAGTGTGCGTCTCAGTAATGAAGGTGTTAAGTTTGCTTGCTATACTTTCTCTGTTATATTTGTGTGGTAAGGAAAGACTAGTCACTCATAAGTCTCAGATTAAACCTTAACAACCGATTTATCTACCTGCACTGAACCTAAATTAGCATCAATACGGCAACGCTTAAATAAAGAACCAATTAATTTTTTTCTTTATAACCAGTATACTCAGTTAGTTAAGCGCCAGTGAACTTGAATCAGCATCAATACTCAGCGATCGATGGACAGAATAAAGCAAAGTGTTGGAAGACTAGCCCAGGATGAAAGGCGATAGTGTGGGTGGCTGGGAGAGGGTGGAGTGGTGTTGGGGAAGGGACTGGCACGTAACACAAGAATGCAGTGCGGGATACGGGCTGGTGAGAGGGAAAAATACAATAAAAACACTCCCGGATAAAGGCTTCATCCCCGAATCGGCTGTTTTGAAATACGTTTTTACTCCATCTTCATCCGTGTTGAGGGAAAACTGTTCTGCTGGTCTCCCTCTTTATGTTTTCGGGTCTAGCACGGAATATTGGTCGTAGAATTTCGTGTTGACTGTACATTTCATTATCATAAGTGAGTCCACGAGTGCCTGCCATTTCGAAACCGTGCCTTTATAGCTGTGAGGAAAAGAAATAAATAGAATTCGTGTCCTCGATAAAGAACAGTAATGACGACGACCAGGAAAGGATACAAAAATGAATTGAAAAAGTGCCTCGCTGGTACGGCAGAAAATCAGATACAAGTGAACGTGACTGCTTTGCGTTCACACACACACACACACACACACACACACACACACACACACACACACACACACACACACACACACACACACACACACACACACACACACACACACACACACACACACACACACACACACACACACACACACACACATGTCGTGTCTGCAAGTTGCCCGATCTTGTTGCGTCCCTAATCTTAAAGAATGCTTTGTGGGGTTCAAGGGAACGCCTCTGAGTTTTTTATAAACTTTACTTAATTATATTATTTACAAACATTTACACTTTACGACCCTTATGACAACAAATAAATCCACGAAAACCACGAAATTTGAATCACTCTCTTCACGCAAGGTCCACCTTCAAACGCCTCAGATTCTGCCACATTATATCTTGAACTCAAATTCATTACACACACAATAACTTCATTGATAACAACATTTCTCTCTTCACTTAAACTTCTTCTAATGTTCCAGATTTCTTCACAATATTCCCGTTATCCAACTCAAATCACGCAATTTAAATTCAAAGATAAGATACATCCTAACACATCCTACAATTTACCTTCCAATAAAAACACCCTACACAACCTACACATAACCATTTTACTTTATCAAAATATGACACCAACATTTTCTGTGACTGCATTACAACTGTCTGGCTACACTTACTGGTCTTGAGATAAGCGGCGCGCCCATTTTGACCCTCTGGTCTGACAGCTCTCTCTCGCTGTCGTCTCTCGCCTTCTCCTTGGCGTTCTCGGGTTCTCTCTCCCTCTCTCTAGCTCTCTGACTCTCTGTCTCTTACACCTCTTAATATACACGCGTTACTTGACTTCTCGTCCATATCATTTTACTTCCGGCGACCTTTGATTACTACCAGATATGGGGAGAAGGTTCCAGAAGCTTCTTCTTGTAATCTACTGCTCGTCTCCGGCTGTGTTTGTCTTGTCATGACTCACCGCCTCTTGTTGTTCTCCTCGGTGGTCACGGGACTTCTTATCTATCAAATTAGTGATAGCATCTTATAATCTTGGTACCTGCTTTCGTGTCTCTCATGTTTCTTCATTTATTATTCTCCTTCTCACTTCCATCTTCATCTCTTCATTCTTGCTATCTTCTTTCTTACGTATTTCATTTCTTCTCGATTTCCATGTCACAACACACACACACACACACACACACACACACACACACACACACACACACACACACACACACACACACACACACACACACACACACACATTGCAAGTCTTACTGTCTTAGCCTGGGCCCACAAGAACACGAGAGAATAAGGAAGGATACAACAAACTATCAATGCCTGTATAAAACATGCCTATTTATTTATTTTTATCGTATCTTTAAGTTTGTCTAATCTTTTTCTTTCTTTCCTACACCTTTTCTTTGTTCAGTTTCCTCAACTTACAGTCCCTGCCATCTACACTATCCACACGTCACTGTATCCAAGGCGAAAAGTTACAAGAAATTACAGAGTTCCATTCCCTTAGTCTCCTCCACCTGAGTCCTCCCTTTGTTACGGCTTGTATTCTCAAACAATTCTGTGCGTCACCTCCACTATTTCAAAAGGCTTTATTCAAATTTGCATGAAATTTTAAAGGTATTTATACTGTTCTAGAGGCAGATATATGAAATTTGTACATTACTAACTGGAGAAACACTCATGGGAACCCCGCTAATCATCTCTATGCCCTTGAAATACAGTGGTGGTGAGAGAACAAAGCGTTTCTGAGTATTGTCTAACTCAGTTCCAGAGCATCAGAAGATCACAGAGTTCATTTCCTTAACAATTCCTCATCTCCTTCGCCTTCCCACGCTACGCCAACCCAAACCAAGAGCAGAAGAGGCCACGGAGTTCGCTGCCCTTACAATCCCACCACCTAGACCATTCCACTCTACTGGATCTGTCACCCGTATCCAGAAACACGTAGCTGTCTCACCACGACTATTTTTGAATGGCCGCAGTGATTGTCAGCCGGGTTCTATAGAGTGTTTCTCTTGCTCATTATATAGAAACATTGTCAATCTTTTCCTAGGACAGTGAAACATCCCTTAGAAACCCATGTAACTTAATTTAGAGGCATTTCAAAGTAGTGGAGGTTCAGCGCAAAAGTGTTTAAGAATACAACCTTGTGTCCCAGAATAACTGAAGTCCACGGAGTTCCCTGCCCTCACAGTCTAACCTTGCTCAACTTTCCCACACACTCCATCCAGGCCAAGAGCAGCGATCAGCCAGCTAGTACGTGCACTCGGCAAATTTCTAGTTATTTAATGAGCATGTTGCAATGTTCCCACTTAGCACCACAAGACAGCCAAATGCGTGCGTGACCTGTGTAAAGGGCGGTTTGCTCGGGACAATAGTGTGATTTTTACATGAGATTTTAGTGCACTTGAACACACACACACACACACACACACACACACACACACACACACACACACACACACACACACACACACACACACACACACACACACACACACACACACACACACACACACACCCGGTAGCTCAGTGGTTAGAGCGCTGGCTTCACGAGCCAGAGGACCGGGGTTCGATTCCCCGGCCGGGTGGATATATTTGGGTTTGTCTCCTTTCACGTGTAGCCCCTGTTCACCTAGCAGTGAGAAGGTACGGGATGTAAATCGAGGAGTTGTGACCTTGTTGTCCCGGTGTGTGGTGTGTGCCTGGTCTCAGGCCTATCCGAAGATCGGAAATAATGAGCTCTGAGCTCGCTCCGTAGGGTAACGTCTGGCTGTCTCGTCAGAGACTGCAGCAGATCAAACAGTGAAACACACACACACACACACACACACACACACATATATATACACACACACACACACTTTTTCGTTGTTGTTTTTCACATATTATGATTTTTAATTGAACATGCTTGTTGTTGTTTTTTCTTTTAATTAAACAAGACTTACTGATAGATAGATAGATAGATAGATAGATGGTTTACTAATTCTTTCTCTTTTGCATTCGTCTTACATTATAATAGCACATTGATAGGTACATATATAGATAGATAGATAGTTAGTTTACTAAGTCCTCTTTGCATTCGTCTTACACTATAATGACAAACTATCAATCTTCACATCACTATCACAAATAAAGAGCCCAGTCAACAAAGAAAGATCCATAAAAGAGTAAGCTACAAGACATTTACTCAGTTACTGCTATGGTTGCCCAGGGCATTCTTTTTCCATCCCATAACAACACTGCTTCGATTTCGGCTTCAAAATTCCCTGGAACTCCCTGAGATGTTCCTGGAAACCCTTCACAGTCTCGGGACATGAAAGCTGGATTGGATGGGGATCACATGATTGCCGCACGAGCCACAGAAAGGGAAAGACATCACTCACGTCTCTCACTTCTCACCTTCTGTTAAAGACCATATACTGTAAGAATTTTCCGCCAAGTCTTCACTATTTTAACACCTTCAGTACTGGGACGCCTTTTTACTTTGAGTCTTGGGTGGGAATAGGTAATTTGATTTACATTATGAAGTGTCTAAGGAGATTAGTATTTTAATCCTCACTTGAGTTTCAGAAGCTGTATAAAATCACGAATTAGTAAGCAGATTTAATATGAAAACGTGTACTGAAGGGGTTAAAAGGAGTTTTGATTGAATTTACGAGGGATTTTTTTAATGTTTTTGCTATGGTTCTACAGACAGATATAAATTTCTTCGTTATTACCAGGAAGAACACACTTGACAACTGGGTATTCATCTCTGCGGCCTTTGACAATAGTAGTGGTGAGAGAGGGAAGCGTTTCTCAGTACAGGTCAAAGGATAAAGAACGAAAATTTGTCGAAGAGAATTGAGGCTTTTGTGGGTAAGGAGTGTAATATATCGTGCAATTTCATGGGATTTAACAAAATTGCATAGGAATATTACAAAAGACTCCTTGAAAAAAAGAACAGGTAATATTTTGTTGTATTTTGTTCCATGAATTCAATTTGAACACACTGGTTGTCACTTATACGTTTGAGTGATATCGCTTCCTCCTTCACTTCACTCTACTTGACTCAATGCATTAAGCCAGCGGAAATATGCCTTTAAAATATATGAGGGTCTTAATGCCTATCATCCGCTGCTAATGGCGATGCGCTTACCTGCAGATTACACATTTGTTTTTTTTAGATGCTGTGATTTATGTAGCTTCAGTTGATAATCTAACACCATCAGGAAATTGATATGATGCTTTTATGTTTATTCTATATTACTCTGCAGGAAATGTTATATGTGCGTGTGTGTGTTTTTAATCATGACTGTCATTATCAGCTTCTATAATTTCACTTTCTGACAAACTCTTCTAATTTCCTTCTAATGTCCGTCTGCTCAACGCCTCACGATGGAATTCAATACTTTTAATTACTACAGTTTTATTTCGAAGGGAATTACCAAAAGTTTTCTTGCCGTTACCAGTTAAAAGTTACTAAGAAATGTAATAATTCTTTAGTCTGTTCACATATAATTCCTGTACAAATATTCGTTAGCATCATTTTTTTTTTTATTTAAGTGAAGAAAAACTGGCCAAGTGTAACAAAAATACAAAAAAGGCCTACTTAGTTACCAGTCCTCTTGGATGCTCGGAAGAATTAGCTAAAAGAGGGATAAATGTCTTGAAACCTCCCTTTTTAAATGAAGTAGAGACATAGGAAGTTGGAAATACAGAAGTGGGTAGGGAGTTCCAGATTTTACCAGAGAAAGTGTCTATTGCCATCAGTAGCTACGAGAAAGAGGTCAATGGAATGGGAAGTGATTTACGTCCAAGAAATTCCAGTGAATCGGGGTCACTCAACACTAGGCGAGTGTTTCGATACGGAACGTTCCTAAAGGCCAGAAATTGGAATCGAAGGAGAGAGTGAATTTTCCTTCCTTGGTTTTTGCTTCACGGACTCCACTCCTCTCTCCGCGGGGTTCAAGTGTGCCCAATCTAATTACCTGGAATGTTTCAGCCACACCGCGCTGAGTTATCTTGATCGGCAAACAATTACCAACCATTTTAGGAGGTGATAATTCCGTGTGTTTGCCAGGCGAGCCGCCGTAAGTTTGCTCAGGAAGGTAGTATTGTTTATTGCAGTGGGAGGCCATTAGGCGGCTCGGCTCACGATAGCTGGCGTTGGAGGAAAATCTCGTGTCTGCTGATGAAAATGAAAACAAAAATATGTATTCGAAAAAATAAACACAAACCCGGAAGAAAATAGTCAAAATAGTAAGGAAATGCTAAAAAAAAAAAGATGTTAAAATAGTTTGAAATAGCAAAAAAGTAGTAAAGAATATAATTAAATGTGAGAATCTTGTATCTGCTGCATGCGCTCCCAGTGTGTGTTGCTCCCTCGCTACACATGATGATATTTATAGTAATGATAATGACGGTGGGTTTGCTACAGCTGTTGCTATTCCAGTGAGCGGCCAGGAATGGACTACACCACACTGAGAGAGACAAGTTGACAAGCGGTGTTTAGAATTCTTAAAAAAAAATTATACACAAACATTATAACAGCTTTACTTTTTGTTGAGGCTTAGAATATCATGTGTGTGGTGTTGCAGTTGTTAGTTCTTGACATGGACGCTGCGGGGCCAAAATGATGAGGCTTATTTGCTTCTGTCACACTTTTTCACTCAATAGTCTCATGCTGTTTCATACTTACTCGCTATAATGCCCGCAGGAAACATTAATCTCTTCACTACCAGGACGCGTTTTCATGTTCATTTGGGTTACTATTTGGTAATTTTATACAGCTTGAGATACATATGATGGGATTAGAATAGTGAAGACTCTAACCACTAATCTTTTGACGTCCATATACCTTTCCTAATGTAAATAAAATCGTCTAATCATACACAAAAAAAATAAGATAAAACATGCATCTCGGTACAGAAGGAGTTAATAAAATGGAACTTGTACTGTTCTCTGCCACCAAGTAAATATGAGATTGAATTACGTTTTCACTAATCATTTCTGGATGTTTCTCCTTAGGCTGCATGAAAGTGTAATAACCCTGTAGTGAGTCACCTGTCAGAACATCCCTTGGTCAGAGTTACAGTGCCTTCCAGTGGCTTAGAGTGTCGGATGAGCTTAGTAGTCACATATGTGTAAATGATTCAAGGGAAACACGTCAGGAAAACTCGACAAAGTTAATAATTGGAGAAGGGGGTTTAGTTTAGAGAGTAGTTAGTGTTGAGGGACAGTTCATAAAAGCCCTCCCCTGCCTCTGATATAGTGCTAAAGGCAATAAGTCATATCTGGGCCACGTGAAATAAATAAATCCTACTTTTTTTTTTCATTCATAGTATGTGGCCTTTTCGCTGGAATTTATGGGTTAAAAGAGGTCCCTTTTTGGGGGTATCTCCTATCCCATACGCTAGGAACTGTTACCCCGAGTAAGAAAGCCGTACCTACTATATGCGCACCGTGGCCAGGATTCGAGCCCGTACGCTTGGAGATCCACCAAAAGCGCGCGCGGTTCCAATTTCGTTAGCCTTTCGCCAAAAGAAAAAAAAAAACTAAATAGTCGCGTTACAAACAGAAGTAAAAACGGTATACTCGCACTGTGGCCAGGATTCGAACCCGTATGCTTGAAGATCCCTCGGCCACCAAAATCGAGCATGAATCCAGTTTCGTTAGACTTTCGCAAAAAAAAAAAAAAAAAAAAAAAGTCGCGAGCCGTGTGTTACAAGCAAAAGCACAAAAGGCATCACCGTAATAGGCGTGTTTTATGGCACACTTTATAGCCGCAGAAGGGAATAAACACGCGATTCCTGCAGGATGTGATGCACCACAACAAACGCTACTCTTAACCATCTCACTACCATGACGCGTTTCCATATTCATTCTGCTTACTATTTGGTGACTTTTTGCACTTTCAGAAAATTATGTAGGGGATTACAATAGTGAGGAGTGTGGCCATTAATTTTCTCACATCCATAGACCCTCCCTAATGTCAATAAAATAGTCTAATCGTACACAAATCTCAAGGTAAAAATGTGTCCCAGTACTGAAGGGGTAACACACACACACACACACACACACACACACACACACACACACACACACACACACCTCTTTGTCTTGTATTGTACCTTCCAAAACAAAACTTGAATACATAGACCAAACACTGAAGAACGTGACTCACTTTTACTTTGTTCTCAAGTGACTAAATTCCGTTGTCAGGCTTAGATAAATGTATTGAGTCGGCTTTGTAGATGAGGTTGATGCCCACTTAATACACAAATCACCCTTGAGTTTGTTTCTTAGATATGGACCTTAATGCAGCAAGTTATTCGTGTGGCGGGGTGGGGAGGCAGTAATTAGAAAGATATTAAGTCGTTTGTTGGCTGTGTGTTCCGTAAATGTGGGTATGATGAATGGCCCATGCTTTTGTGAGTGGAGAGCGAGGCGCGGCAGGGAAAGGGGGGAACAAAAAGTGCACGATGTATTGTTCCAACGAAATTAAGAGAGAAAAAAAAAGTTTGGGGAAAAATATTGTTGCAGTTTGGCCTTAGAGGAACCGTGTAATAGTTTGTTATATGGAAAACTCTCTCTTTCTCTCTCTCTCTCTCTCTCTCTCTCTCTCTCTCTCTCTCTCTCTCTCTCTCTCTCTCTCTCTCTCTCTCTCTCTCCTCGTGTGTATGTGGCTGGAGAGGGGAAAGGCCAGGATCACACACACACACACACACACACACACACACACACACACACACACACACACACACACACACACACACACACACACACACACACACACACACACACACACACACACACACACACACACACACACACACACACACACAAATTGTAGCACACAAACACTATTACCTTTTTTTATGCTAGAGGGAAACTAGCCAAGAGCAATGGAAAATAAAAAAAAGACCCACTTCAAATGCAAGTTCCCTTAAAGATTGGTATAGAATTATCCAAAAGACAGGCACAAATGTCTTGACACCTCCCTGTTAAGAGAAGTCAAGTCATAGGAAGATGAAAATGCAGAAGCAGGCAGGGAGTTCCAGAGCTTACCCATAACCTTAATAAACACACATACTACCAACACTACTACTATCACCAAAAGAATAACACACACACACACACACACACACACACACACACACACACACACACACACACACACACACACACACACACACACACACATGATGCAGATATCAGTGGCACACGGCAAGCACAGAAAGGGAAAGACAATCTCTTAAAGGAGGTTGGCGACGACCGGAGGAGGTGGAGCCAATGTACTGGAAATGGGCGAGGGGTCTTGGGAGCGGCGAAGTGAACACACCAAAGGGAAAAAGGCAGGGAGGGACGGAAGAAGGCGGGAGTCACGAGGCCGGCCGCAGTGAGGTTGGTGTTTCGAGTTGTAATTGTCTCAAGCTGGGAGAGAAGTTCATTCCAAGGAGAGAGAAAGAAAGAGAAAGAGAAAGAGAGAAAGAGAAAGAGATACCACCATGAAGAGAAACAAAGAAACAAAGAAATACTATGTTCTCAAAGTAGACAACATAGAGAAAAAAACTTGCATAACATCCTAAAAAACAAATTCTATCCAATCTAAAGTGAACACAGAAACGAGGCAATTGATCGGGTTGAAAATGTAACAGCTCTCAAATCTTGTAGGTACTAAAAAATTAACTAAAGCAGCTGGACTTTCAGAGCGAGTTTGGGGAAGGTGGAAGGAGGGAGGTAAGAGATGCAGCCGCGGGGAAGATGACAGGCGGACATAACTCTCGGTGCCAGCTAACGAAGGCTGGGTATTGGACATGCTGTGAAATTGGATGCGATTAGTAATTAAGGGGGACGATATAAGGAATACAGCAAGGAATGAAAAACTGGGCTCGGTGAAATACTTGGAATGGACGAGCGTAGAAATAATTAGAAGTGAAATGGATCTGTGTGAAAACTGATAGAACCCTGCGAGGTGTCACCCAGGAAAGGAGAAAAGAAAAAGGGGATAAAAAAATGTGATAAGGTCATTCGTTTTAACACCTAGAAAGGAAACACAAGAGTATTACTAATTGTTGTCTATGGAAAAATTGTGATTAAAGCGTGAATAACTTAAATGAGTATAGAACATGAGATGTAACGAAGCTGAATTATTGAGTGAGAGAGCAGCAAAAATATCACTAACAGGAAACAGACAAGACCTTGTTGAATTAATTAAACTTGAGAGTAAGTAATCAGTGTGGATGTAATAGCACTCAGTAGGTAAGAGAGAGAGAGAGAGAGAGAGAGAGAGAGAGAGAGAGAGAGAGAGAGAGAGAGAGAGAGAGAGAGAGAGAGAGAGAGAGAGAGAGAGAGAGAGAGAGAGAGAGAGAGAGAGAGAGAGAGAGAGAGAGAGTCTGAGAAATGGCGAAGAAAAAACTATTGCGAATCGAAGACTGTTCGTAATTGAAGAGGGAATCTTTTTCAAGAGGCGGGAAGCGTGCATGACAGACGAGAAGGAGAGCACAGCCTCCGGAGAGATTCATCTTGGTGAATATGATAAGGCATTGAGAAAGCAGACATTTTACTGAAACTGTGCACATATACGAGTAAATGGAAAAAGATAAGAATTATGGAATAAACGAAAGAGAGGCAAAACACATGAAATAAAATGAAAAAGAAACACATCCCAGCGTTATTTACCTAAGGAAAATTGATAAAAAAGGAGAACCCGTTGCAGAAATGAAATCCGGCTGGGGAAGGAGAAAAACACACACACACACACACGAGGAACATGAGGTAGTGAGGAAAGACAGCGCCTGAATAGTGAAAGGAGGCGTAACGCTGGGACGAGAAATGATTTATGCAACGAACACGCTTGAATGTGAGATTGTTATTGATGACATTCCCGTGAAAGGTGAAACTTGGCGTGGATGGCACTCAGGGAGACTGGTGCTGGTGCTGAAGCTGTTCGGATCATGTTGCCGGCCGGAGAATACTGATGGAACGGATTGCAAAGATGCGGAAAGTCAATGAACACTCTCCACTGCTCGGGGCTGTGAAATAATTGAGGTGCAAGAGTAAGTGGACAGTTAAGTGGCTCCTCTCGTGTGTCAAAACGTTAGACACACAGGGACATCGCAATGGAAGGGAGACTGGTTGATAAAACAGTGACATTACTAGATTGAATAAGAGCTATTTTAGAACAGAAAGGATGACTCTATTGGTGATCATGTGGCAATGTGTGTCTGGCGCAAGAATTAGTGAGAGAGAGAGAGAGAGAGAGAGAGAGAGAGAGAGAGAGAGAGAGAGAGAGAGAGAGAGAGAGAGAGAGAGAGAGAGAGAGAGAGAGAGAGAGAGAGAGAGAGAGAGAGAGAGAGAGAGAGAGAGAGAGAGAGAGAGAGAGAGAGAGAGAGAGAGAGAGAGAGAGAGAGAGAGAGAGAGAGAGAGAGAGAGAGAGAGAGAGAGAGAGAGAGAGAGAGAGAGAGAGAGAGAGAGAGAGAGAGAG
The DNA here is from genome assembly GCF_017591435.1 of Portunus trituberculatus. Classification (NCBI taxonomy): domain Eukaryota; kingdom Metazoa; phylum Arthropoda; class Malacostraca; order Decapoda; family Portunidae; genus Portunus; species Portunus trituberculatus. Next base: position 9,360,583 of record NC_059269.1, on the reverse strand, counting down.
AGAGAGAGAGAGAGAGAGAGACATAGAAATCAAAAGTCGTAAAGAAAATAATGATCGCTTGTGAAATGTCGAATTCATTGCATTATTTGCAAGACACACTACATTTAGTTTCAAAGCGAATATGTTGGTAAATAAAGGTTGGAAGACGATGAATACTTGAGAAAAAGTTGGTTACTGAATGGAAAACACTTAGCGAACCTTCTCACATCAAGAGAGAAAGATTTTATCTCTTCAGTACCATGACGCGTTTCCATATTCATTATCCTTACTATTTGATGATTTTATTCAGCTTCAGAAACTTATGTGGGAGATTGAAATAATGAAGACTGTGGTCATTAATCTTCTGACCTCCACAAATACTTCCTAATAAAATGGTCTAAAATGTGCCCCAGTATTGAAGATTTTAAAGGGAGACGAGTGACGTGTTCCCTCATGCCACTCGTCATTCTCCGGGCAGAAACAGAAAGGGCTGTTGTTGTTTTTTCCTTTTCTTTCATCTTTTTTTTTTCAACACTGCATTCACAAGTATCGAAAGTCTACAGGAATAACTACTGACACAAAACAATTTCTCGACGATATAGTAAACCTCGACTGTTGCGTGACCTAGCTGGCTGGTTGGCTGGGTGGCTGGGTGTTGAGGGGGTGGGGGACGAACACCTCATGTGGAAGGTTATGTGAAGACTTCATACGCTTTTTCTATTTTTCTTCCTTTCAACTCTTTTTTTTTTATCCTGCACATTTTTGCTGGTCTCTATTTTTCCGTGATTTTTAGCGTACACTATTGGTATTCCTCTCCTCTTGATTTTTAAACCTTTACACTGCCACAGCTTTTTATATTATATAGTACTTTTTATCAACTCATAGATATCTCAGTCAAGAACACTGGAACACGAGAACAAAAGAACATAGAGGAAGATACAAGAAGCCAAACCAGTCTGTACACATGTGATGGTCCCTAGATAAACCAGATTACCTGTTATCCAACCCATAACTTTAGTGGGTCTTTTCTTAAAACCCTTTATTACCGAGACGCCTTTTTACCTTTATTTTTAGTTATGATTAGATGATTTTATTTACATTAGAAATGGTTCATGGAGGTCTGAAGATTAATGGCTAGAGTCTTGACTATTCTAATCCCAATATATGTTTTCTAAAGGTGTATAAAATCGTCAAAAATGAATATGAAAACGCGTCCTAGTAACTAAGGAAGAAGCGTTTGGAGAATGTCTTGACTGGCCCTCAAGCACAGACCACGAGGCACTACAGTAAACTAAGACATTTGTCCGTTTTTTTGGCTAACTCTCTCGGACCTGCAATGCACACTGACTGCCAAATGAGTGGACTTTTTTTTCTTTTTATCTTTCCCTTGGCTAGTTCTCCTTTCTTACATAAAAAAAATACTAAACACGATGAAATAAAGACACCAAACGAGCTAAAAATAACAAAAGACTATATCCAGAGGGGTTATTATCACTAAAACACAATATTGCTCCAAAAATCTGCATACTTCCTAATTGCCGGAAGAGGAAGAGGGAATAGCAGTGATAGCTCGTGGGGCAAATGGTGTTATGAGGATGGCGTCACTTCGGGGCTTCTGAAACCTGAGTACTTCCGTGTCCACATCCACATCCAGGCCGCGGGGCGTTTAATGCTATCGACCGCTCCACTCTTCCTGCATAGCTGGATGATATCACCGCGAGAGAGAGAGAGAGAGAGAGAGAGAGAGAGAGAGACAGACAGACAGACAGACAGACAGACAGACAACCAGACAACCAGTCAGAGAGAGAGAGAGAGAGAGAGAGAGAGAGAGAGAGAGAGAGAGAGTCTTTAATTTTTAATCAAAGCTTGGCGGTTACATTAATCTTTCAAAAGACGAGGGAATGAACTATATGCTATTAATAACCGCACTTCACTCATATGTTAGTCTTCATTTCAATCTCATTTTCTTTATACCGAGATTGACTATTTTGACCGTTTATCATTGGGAAAGAAAATATTTAGTGTCAATATTGTTCTCAGATATTTTATTTCACTATACACTAATTATAAACTTTAAAGCAAAATATTTGAACACCTTCAGTACCAGGACGCGTTTTCATATTCATTCTGCTCACTATTTGGAGATTTTAAAATAGTGAAGACTCTGGCCATTAATCTTCTGACCTCCACAAACCCTTGGTAATGTAAATAGAATTGTCTAATCATCCCCAAAAATCATAGATAAAAATGTGTTCCTGTTACTGAAGGGGTTAAACACATATTTATTTCGCTTATGTTATTTTCAGGCCTTTTTTTATATTTCCTATTTATTTACTTATCTTTATTTTTGACAGCCAGGAGTCATGGTACTGAAGGGGTTAAACTGAGGCCACAGAAATGACTAGTCGGTTTTTCAAGATATATTTTTCAATTATGTAAAAGTACTGTTAATTTGTCACTTGTCACTTAAAAACAACTTTAGAAGCCAAAAAATATGATAACACTGCCACAGTATAACTCTTAACATGCTTCTTTCCACACATTGACATTGCACTTGCGAGACTCGAGGGCTATTGATGATCTCCGTTTGAGCTTCCAAGTTAGCATTTCCTGCAATTAATCGAGGCAGCGAGGCAGTGAGGCGGCGGTACCTGAGACGCGTCGAGTGGTTGAGGTGTCCATTGTGTGGCGGACATCATTTGTGTTCTGAGGAGGCTGTTAACTCCCCTGCACCTCATCTGCCTCGCCTCCAATAAGGTTCTCCAACAGTCTCTTAGCGGCCTCGTGAATTTCTAGGCTATTGTCTCTGTCGACACGCGAATTGAGAGGGAATGTCATTGTTCTGGAATATCTTTAACGTTTCCTTTGCTAACGTGTTGTTGTTTTCAATGTAATGGTGGTGCTTTCTCACTACAACTATCTTCCAAGGCTACAGAGATGACTCGTGGGGTTTTCAAGAGTGTTTTTCCTGTTCATAGTATAGAAATCTTGTCACTTTCCCTCTAGAATCATAAAAAGATCTTAAAAAAACTCTTGTAAATTTAGATACAGGCTTTCGAAATAGTGGAGGTGAAGCGCAGAAATGTTTGAAAATACGAGTTAAAGTATCAAGCAATTGTATCTATTTATAGCATCGTGGGGTTTCTATGTGTTGATCATTTCAAAGGCCAGTGAGACGGAGATAGATGTGTTGTATGTAATAACTGATATGTGCCGCAATTCAATACCCTTCACTTGAATAGAGACTCACATGTAGTTCTCAATAATTGTACGAGATGGCCAGTGTTTAATAATTATCTCGCTCATTTGTTGACGTGTAACTTGCTGCAATGAATAATGCCCTGTGTATTATTAGTAAGTTTATTCACTCAATATCGCTCCCTTTTCTCTACACCACATTTATGGCAATAGACTATTTCTTCCTATTTTTCTGATAAAACCTGAGTGAATTATAAACACTCATTTTCTTATTCAGTACACTTACATTGTCATATTATTGTTATGCGCGTGTTTGCTCTTCCATACAAAGGCGCCTTTTATGGAGGTGTGAGGTGTTTGCAAACCCTTATATTCTTACACAAGGTGACAGTAAGTACTCCTTCACCAGGTAGACGCGTAGCTGGCGTAACACGCGTGCACAGTACTCTACAGTACACACGATGAGGAGCCGCTTCAGCACCGCCATTCATTGGAAAGGTCACAGGAAAAACAGATTTATAAGCGTACTGAGTGTAATAACCATTAAAATTACCCTCCAGTCTCGTCACACCGCCTTGATGAAACTTTCTTTCATGCTCTGGAGTTTTATATACTTTCCTAATCCCTCTACCTATCCATATCACCAAGCAGGGTATTAGGTGGCGTGTCTTTATAGTTTTTCATCGTCCCGTGCCAGGAAAAGTCACTGCTTGACTTTACATGCTTTTCAGTTCCTCCCTGGCTGAGTCTCGCTTTCCGTGGAGTTACTACCTGCAGTTTCCTTACGAATGGCACGCATATCGAAGGGTTCTGAGCTGTAAGGGATTTACAAAACTACGATCTACGAGTATGTTCCATTTCTCTCGGTATTTTAGCTGAGTTGGGGAGCTCTGCATGGCGTCTGGAGCTATACTTCATCCACCTGCCGCGTGCATGGCGACAGAGGCATAGCGTGCTTGCATTGTACGATAAAGAAGGTTTACGCACAGAATAATACAGTAAAGTGGTAATGAATGCAGAAAGGGAGCACGAACTTGTTAGGGAGAAAAGATAGAGCCAGGAAGCAAATATGTGGTGAGAGAGAGAGAGAGAGAGAGAGAGAGAGAGAGAGAGAGAGAGAGAGAGAGAGAGAGAGAAGGACTTAAGTAAATTAACTAAATCCCAAAATGAGAATATCACTGCCGAGAATTTCCTAGCCGGATTTTTCACGCAGACTTTGATTGAAGGATGAGCAAGCGACGAGTCTAAGCACGTTTCTTATTTGCCAAATGGGACGAGAAATAATTTTGCTTTTCATGCGTATTTTGTCTCATCACCCAGGCGTCTATGAACGTTCCGGGTAGCGCTTAGAAGGGAGATTAAAAACATGGATAGTCTGAATAGAGAATCCTGAAAGAGAGAGAGAGAGAGAGAGAGAGAGAGAGAGAGAGAGAGAGAGAGAGAGAGAGAGAGAGATGTGGGGGCTTACCTTGTGTTACCAGAAGCAGCAGGAAACACACAAGTCTGAAGAAACTCATTTTAGCGGCGGCGGATCTGAGAATAAAAAAAAAAGAGAAGAAAAATATTAGTGCATCGTAACAACTCAGTCTGCGAGATTAGTTTTGCATCTCTCTCTCTCTCTCTCTCTCTCTCTCTCTCTCTCTCTCTCTCTCTCTCTCTCTCTCTCTCTCTCTCTCTCTCTCTCTCTCTCTCGCTCCAGCTCTCGCTTTGGTAATGCCCGGATATGGAAGCAATATTGGAATAGTTGCAAGCTTTGTTCCAGTCATCATCTGTGTATCTGCGAGAGGCGGAGCTCTGTACCTGAACCCTCTGTATACTGGCGAGCAACAGCAAACAACTTACCTTTTACCTGCACACACGCACAATAAACTCCAGAGATGTATATGTGTACCGTTTCCACCGTCCGTGAGGTGATGTGGAGGTATTCAGACGGAGGAAACTAAATAATATGGTGTTGATATTTCTCTCTCTCTCTCTCTCTCTCTCTCTCTCTCTCTCTCTCTCTCTCTCTCTCTCTCTCTCTCTCTCTCTCTCTCTCTCTCTCTCTCTCTATCTATCTATCTATCTATCTATCTATCTATCTATCTATCTATCTATCTATCTAAAAAGTGAAATAATCTTAAGTCGAGTAGATATTCTTTAAGACATGGCGAGCAAACAGATCACTCCTGACAAGAGAGACGGAGAGGATGGGTAAGGGATTTGGAAGAGCAAGTTTATCTAATCCCTTCAGTACCATGACGCGATTCCATATTCATTGTGGTTACTATTTGGTGAGTTTCTACAGCTTTAGAAACTCATGAGGTGGGTTGAAACAGTGAAGCCTATAGCCATTAATTTTCTGACTTCCATAGACCCTTCTTAATGTTAATAAAATAGTCTTTTCAAACGCAAAACTCAAGGTAAAAATGTATCCCAGTATTAAAGAAGTTAAGTTCCTCCGTACTAGTGTTGGATGAAGCGGAAGAGATGTAGGGACAGAATGAACATTTTCTAGAGGACCGACTGAGGGTATATAAATATGGGTCTATCATTCCTGGGGCTTCCTGAACTCGCCGAGCAGCCACACAAGTGCAGTATATCAGAGGAGTGTTGTACAGTTTTTTTATCATTGCTTTTATGGGTGTTACTACTCATTCTGCTGTAATTGATGTTGGATCTGTTGTATCGCAGTATTTTTTCTTCTAATAGTCATGTTTACCGTAATCCAGTTTCTCCTTTTCCTCTTCGTCTTCTTTTTCCTCCTTCGAAGAACACATTAACCCTTTGAGTACTATGGCTTGTTTCCATATTCATTGTGCGTACTATTTGGTGATTTTATACAGGTTCAGAAACTTATGTGTGGGGTTAAAAATAGTGAAGACTTTGGCCATTAATCTTCTGATCTCCATAGACTCTTCCTAATGTCAATAAAATGGTCTAATCGTACACAAATCTCAAGGTAAGAAAAGGGGTTAAAGGCCAGAGTCTAAGTCCACCCTTGTCCTATTCTTCACTGCACTAGACTTCCCAGCAATATTCCATTCTAGCGAGCGCGTATCACTGATCCATCTCGCGCCTCTTACCTCTCTGGCTTTCTCCTATCCGTTTACCTTCAGTTTCCTCGCTTCCCACGCTTGCAACCCGAAGCCAGAGCTGTTACTTTGTTAGCCTTCCCTTGCTCTCTCAACCTGTGATATCAACGTTGAAACCTTTACGTGGGTGAAAAGTATGTGTCCGTGGTGGTGAATTGTGTGTCTGTTGTTAAATGAGTTTTGAGTCATTTGAATGAAGTCATCATCACAACTCATTAAGCGAACTCCAGGACTGAATCTGGTGCAGTCGTTGCCTCTAGCTTGATCATGTATTCTCTCTCTCTCTCTCTCTCTCTCTCTCTCTCTCTCTCTCTCTCTCTCTCTCTCTCTCTCTCTCTCTCTCTCTCTCTCTCTCCCCGTAGGCTAAGATAAGAGCAAGCTCCACCCACGCCTTTTCTCCCCAGCTGATTGGTGTACTGTTGCCATTTCACCTTTTATGTTAGATATTTTCAATCACCTTATCAATTAGGTTTACTCATCATCTTCGGGTTGGACGGAGGAAGCCTGAGAATGTGAACTGTGGAAACCTGAATGTCACACGCTGCTGACTATCTGTGATTCACCTCCATTATTTCAAAAAGGCTTTATCTAAATTTACGCGAGTTTTTAAAGGTGTTTTTTTAAGATTCTAGAGGCAGATTGACAAGATATCTGCATTAATAACTGAAGAAACACGGTAGTGATCTCTGTAGCTTTGGAAGATG